>NW_009707532.1:0-138461 GCF_000703405.1 Apaloderma vittatum
TTTTTTTTTTTTAAAAAGTAATTACTAGTGAAGTAAAGGATGGGTGTAGGCATCCAGAGGTTTAAAATGACATGAGGTATTTGGTGCTACTATTATAAGAGGTGATTTATGCCAGTGGAACCAGAAGACTGGTGCAATGAAAGTATTTCTGGTTGCTGTTGCTGCTTACCATGCATAAAATACCTGAAAGAGAAATATCTGAATAATCTCAAAGAATAAACTAAAAAAATGTGGTTCCTTACAATTTATATTCTTCATTTAATTCTCCTGTTTTCCCTTGAAAATTCCAGCAAACCGCAAATAAGACTTACTGCTGAAAAAAAGAACAAAACCCAACACTGAGTTGTTAGAACTGCAAACTGCAGACCCGTAATTGAAGTGAAGGCAAGATTATTTGCCTGGTTACCCATTTTCACAATGATAGGTTTCCGTGTTGTGCGTGAAAACTAAATCATAATGTTTAAGTCACGGCTGCACCTTGGCAGCCTTTGAATTTGGATGTACAGAGCTTTCCTCGAGGTAATATCAGAGCCTCGTAGCGTAAAGCAGTAATTGATGTGACTGATCCGCGAGTGAACTCTGCAAGGTGGAAGATGAATAGCAATGAAATTGCAGAAGCTACAGTAATGAGACAGGCTGTATTTTAGTCCCTTTTACTAGAGGGATGCAGCTGCAGGTTACGCTGACTTATGCTGTGCTACCTAGTAAAGGGCATCCGAAGGTAAGCTCGGAATGTTGGGTTTCGTTTATTTCTAATAGACCTCCAATTACTTAATGGGTTTGGGCAGAGTTTTTATTTGAAGTACAAATTCTCTTGTGCGCACGTTGTGCTAAGAAGGGATTTTTATTTTTATTTTTTCCTTTTTATAAATCTTCCTTCCAAGGGAAAAAACATGCCATATTTAGACCATTGCTTTTGTGGGTTTTTTTTTAAGTTGCAGGATGGCTTTTTGTACATAACAAAACAGGTTTCTTAACTTACTCTTTCTTTTAAGAACTTGAATGCAGTTTCCTTCTGTAAAATATTGCTTGAATTAATAAAAGTATAACCTGTTACTCTGTCACTTAGTAGTAATACACTAATTTCTGAATTTGACCATAGTATTTCTTCTACTAAAGCAAACCTCTGCAAAATAGCTTGCTTTAAATCAGAGCCTTAAAATATCAGACTTGGAATTTCACACTCAATTATTCTGTTCCCTAATCAATATATTTCTGATTTGAAGTTACAGTTTTGCTTGCTCCTTGATATAAAATGCTTCACTTGAAGAACACCTTTCCTTGGTGGTAGCTACTGAAATGCTTCCTAGGTCCCTTACGCTACAGGAGGGACCTTCTGGATGGTTTTACCTTGGCAGTGCCGGCGTTTAAGAGACATTTCATCGAATCAGGCTGGTAATTGTGGTGATATGGTGGAATGTTTCAGAAACCCATCAAGTCACATGGGCTGTATCGAGCAGGGCGTTCTCTTCTGCTTTTATCAGTTCTTACCGGTGAAATTAGACATGAAACCACAATGTGAAAGCAGAAAATTGAGAAGGTTTAACAAAATCGCTAGCGCTCAAACTGACCGAACGAGCCCGCCTCGCTCTCTGCGTTGTGACACAAGCAATGGCTTGGGCAGAGCTTTGGCTCTGTGAGTGAAGTGGGGATTTAATCCTTAATTCCCTTTGTTTCTCCATGTCCTCTGTGTGTGGCTTCAGCCCTTGCAGCACCCCTGAGTTCGAATTTCTTTCTCTGAAAAAAATGAAAGTGAGGGGAAGGAGAGGTTCTGTGGCTGGAGATCAGTAAGAGCGTTCTTATCGACTTCTGTAGGGGTGAGAAAAAAGCACGCGGCGATCGTGGTTGGGGGGGGAAGGAGGAACAGGCGATTGTGATTCGGATCGGAGGGGCGGTAGGAGTTAAAAGGGTTATGAAGTTTATGCATTATTGACAGAATACCCATAATGAGTCCTTAGGAGCTATTATACAGTGATATGTGAAGGTCTTAGTTGGGGATGATTTAATTTATGAATCATTTCTGTGATGGATTGCCTGCTATGTCAGGCTGGCTGCTGCACTAACTTGATGTTCTTAATTCATTATGGAAGATTTTATGCAAAGTAATTGCTGTGTAATGCCACTCTTCAGAATGAGATAATGTGGATGCTTTTTCTCCTCCCTCCTACTAGTGAAGGCTTTTGGTCACGTTGCAAACCAACATTCAGTTTGCGAAGTATGCTCTGGAAAAGCTTTGCTAGGAAGCAACACTGCTAAAGAATAGAGCTTCTGGAATGGCAAATGTTTTTGCACTTTGAGGTCTAATCTTGCAGGTTTCGGGTTTACTTCTGTCTAATGCAGTCTCATGTTAATTCAAGCGCAGGCAACGTATTGAAATTCATCATTCACAGATCCTCTGGAGAAATTCAAGAATTGGTTCTAAAACATCAAAGATGAAATTTAGAAAGATATTTTTATTATTTTGTTGGGTTTCCTACAGTCTCGAGCAAGGATCATAATCTGCCTCTGCCTTTCTGTTCTTACTGCAAAACGAGGCTACCCGTGCTTCCTTTTTTTAAAGAAAGTGAAAATTCACTTTTTCAAGCAACCCAAAATGAGGAAACTCAGTTCTTTTACAGCATGTGGAAGCCAAAAAAAAAAAAGTGTAGATGAGTTCCAAAGGACTAGACAAAATTCTGTGCCCACCAGCAATGATTTTATCCTGTGGCTCAGGTGCAATTTTTTGTCTTGGGAAATCCCAACAGACGGAGAGGACTTCTTCCTTTGCCTCCCGATGTGCTGATTTCCCGGCTATCAGCCAGCCAGGCTGCTGGACCAGGTCAGATCATCGGGAACATTTTGGGTGCCCGCTTTTCTCATCTTATTTCAACTCTAAGCTCTTCCCAGCAGAGACGGCCTTTCTGGCAGGACACGCTGGCAGTGTGTGGGCAGAGCCCCGTTCTTCAGGGCATCAAGGAGGTCATTTTCTCCATCCGTGCAGGAATATTGAAGTCAGCCCCAGAATGAGAAGCCGTGTTAATAGAGCACATCCTTAATTTATTCTGCTCCTCAGGGGGCGAGTTGCTAGTCATTATTGAGAGAGAGCATAAACACAGAAATCCAAGACATGGTTTTGATGATTATTTGAAAAATCTTAATTCCTTCTTTCTGCTTTCTTAATTCAAAGCAGGGATGAAATTGTAATATATTCTTCTGGGAGACACAAAAACGGATTCCTCTGGGTTAAACAACTCCGATGTGAGTTTAAAAATAACTCAAGTGATCCTTTTTCTTTCCATTAATATGTCCTGGTTTTGAAGTCTAGAGATGAAATCTCTGAGAGTTGTTGGTAGGCTTTTTGATGTTGTTGTTTTCAAATAAATGGATGAATAACTTAAAAGTGCAATCCCAGAAATATTGTGAGGGAAAGTACAAGCTCCTCTGCCTTGGACAAGATTGATGAGGTTAGCCTGACTGGCAAGTGTGCAGTTTACATGCTAATAGCAAGTAGGCTGTCTTGCAGGGAGAAAATACATTGCAAAGTGAGTGTGGAATGTTTATTAGTCCCAGTAAAGTGCAGCGGAGACAGTACAAATGATGTAAGAGGAATGTTGTGCAGGAAATATAAGTCATTGGATCAGGCACATGTGTTTCTTGGCCAAAAATCCCTTTTGTTTTATAATCAATCCATACGGTCTTGCCGGAGACAAGATGTCACGCTCATCATCTGCCCCACGCCGGGCTCCCCAGAGATGCAGCAGCTCGCCCAGAGCCACCCCCGTGGCTCCAGAAATCAAGGGTGGGTAAGACCTCGTAAGCAAACTTTAAGGCGACCCATACTTGGTTTCAGGGGCTGTGGGGCGATCGTCACCGCTGGGTATCGATGTGTTCGGTGCTTTGCTTTTCTCACACAAAATGCTCTATGTACATGGCAAGTAGAGAAGTATTTTGCTATTCTCATTGCTTGCAACAAAGTTTAGGGAGGTTGGATGAATCGCAGTAAGAGCCCTTTCGTGTTAGGGAATGTCAAGCTCTTTGTTGGTGAAGAGGGAACGCAAGGAAGGTTTAAACTCTCTCCCTCTTTTTTACCGTACTAGTCTGCAATCTGAAGGAGACTTTAAGACATGGTGATTGGAAACAAAATGAAATTTATCCTTGCTGCTTCCTAGATGGTATGTGTTTTTGTAGAAAGCACCTTGGCTTCAGTGGCTGTACCTTCTTTGTTGAAAACAGGAAAAGCTTTTTCTCCTTCCCTTGCTAATACTTATAAACTCATCATGTTTGGATTTTAGTAACACTGTAATCTTAGGAGGTGAGAGTAATTTTTTCCCTAAGTTTTCTTCTTGAAGAGTAGAAAAGTCAAATTAGTTTTCCTTTTGAGAATAATACTTCTATACAGTAAGTCCATCAAGAAATGCCCTGCAGTAAGAACTGTACCTTTTTTTTTAATCTTCAAGTATGAAAACTGCTTTTTTTTAAAGTTTCCTGGACAACTTGTACAAGTTTTCATTCAGCATAGCTAGGGACTTACTCCAGTTCCCATTTCCCAAATGAGAATGGAAATTTCCAACAAACCGTCGTGGTGTTATCAGCTGCAGATAGAGATAAAACTGGCAATTTGAGTCTACAATGCCTGTCCAGTGTTTTCTAAAAAGTTTTATTTTTTTTTTTTTCCCCTCTGGTGAATGTGATTTTTCTGGTTTCCTGTGAAATACACTAAACCCATGTTATCATTTCTCCTGGCTGTGGATTTGATCAGATTTGCCCATGCAGGTGTAGCTCTGGAGTGATTCTTCAAATAGATCTGGGAGTTGGTGGACCAAGTCACCAGTGCTTTGCTACGGAAAATCCAACTCCACCACTTCGGGTTTTGGTTTGCCTCTGGGTACAGACAGAAACATAAATAGAGGAAGCGTGGACAAATAAAAGCGTTTATTATACGGTCAAACGTTGACAAAACTCTTAAACAAGCCACCTGTTCTAAGTCTGCCCCGAAATTTGCTGTCAGTGGCTTTCTAAACTCGAATGCTTAGAAAATAGAGCAATACAGAAAACCATAAAATGATACTTTATGATATAAACAGAAAGTTCATGTATTGGAAGGCTCTGATGAGAGGTGTGTGGGTTTTTTTCTTTTTTTTTAAAAAAAATTATCATCACACCCCTGCATGCTGTTTATCTCTATCTTCATTTGCATACTGGCAATTAGAATAACCTACTCCCTCCTTCTTTGAATAGGCTTTTCAAGCCTGCTTCTTTTTTTTTTAATTGCTCTATTTCCTTCTGGCATATAAGATAGGGTCTTTTTTTCTTACTTCCTATTTGCAGTGTAATGATTTTCAGATACATGCTTTTCTAGGAATATAAAGTTTTGGGTAGTATATTTCTAAAGCTGATTTCCTGTTTTTCTTTTATTAGCTTAAGGGTTAGAAGCTTTGGGCAGATTTTAAATTTGGTGTTTGATCTTTTTTTTCCCCTTCTTGCTATGAAGATGGCAGTTCATGGCAATCAGTAAGCTTTATCTTTCTGGGCTTTCTGCAAAATAAGTATCTCTTTATGCAAAAATATATTTTTACATTTTTAAACAGGCACCATTTCAGAAAAGGCCGTACTTTTAAAAAATTTTGAAACAATGTTGTTTAATGATGGTAAAATAATCCCGAATAAATAAAAATGCAAACTACATTTTCTCCATTTTCATATTCTGTTTAGAGACTAGGTCTGCTGTACAGATTGTGTAGGTTATAGCCTGTCCTTTTGGATGTCCTGTAGTGTCCTTCCCTGGGTACAGCTCCAGTAACTCCACAGCTGGCCCTGCTCCTGATGCTGCCCCATGAAAGCAAAAGGGCAAGAGCTGTGGGTGGAGGCTTGGACAGTCCCAAGCAGAACATCTGAAGGGCCCTGCTTCAAATTCTGCAAGAAAAAACCATCCTTCCTCTTACTTAAAATTTAATTTTCTTCCAGTTCCCTGCTTTGCTTCAGTACTGTGTCTGCCAGTAGTGTCTAATGCTGCTTGCCCCCCAGGTAGCATCTCTTGGTCTTGGTCTTTCACATTGTCTTTTGCTGTAGCTGGAACAACACTGCTGCTTATTTACTGAGCCCCTTCCTTCTTTCACACTTCTCCTGTAGAGAAATATTCTTCATTTTTTTTCTGCATGGTCAGTGTTTTTCTTGTTATCCATCACCCAGGATAGAAGTACTGTAGTAGTTGCTAATTGTCACAGAAAACTGCAAGGCAACACGTCATGTCTTTTGGGGGTATAGATAAATTACATTACATCGATAGCTTTTGGTACCTATGAAACTCAAGGAATATGGTTAGACTGCAACACGTCTGAAAGTGCTGGAGGTGTTATTCCGTTTTAAAAGATTTTTATTGTGGTGAAGAATTATTTGTAAGAGTTAATCCCATTTTCTTTTCCCAGTGAAAAAGAGGGAGAATCTCTATCTTGCCTCCATGGCAAGCATTTAACCATTCAATTAGGGAGTTCATCTGGAAGCATGTGAAGAAAGACACAAGAATCCTCCTGGGCATTCTGTGTGAATACCAATGTATTAATTAAAATCTATCTAAATATGTCAGTATTCTGCAATTGGGGCCATATCTAAGATATCATGGGGCTATTTTTTTTTTCATAGAGTTGTAGTGTACATATACAGCATTAGATATTTATCTCTTTTAAAAAAAATCCCAACTTTCTGGAACATATAAAAATCTGGAAGGCTTTATACAGATGTCTCATAACTGCAAACCACCATATTGTTTCCACAGCAAGATCTGCTGGGATGTCTCTGCGTTGGGCCCTGTAAAAGCAAGCTCTGTTTGGGTTTGCCTGTCTGGTCTCCTTTGGTTGTTGAAACTATAAAATGCACCATGTAAACACATGGCATAAATAGCCAAGCCCAAATGTAATCTATAAACTTTGTTGCTTTGGGCTTAGGGTTTTTAAATCCTCTGATGTGCAAGTTCCCAGACTCCTTAAACTTTGTGCTGAGTCCGCAGATGGGCCCCTTTATTTCACAATGAACCGTTCCACCAGGCTCAGGTCTTGTTGTCATTTTATCTGCTTTCTGTCCACTTTCTCTCTGATTTCTGCCTTACTTTCTTTTGTTCTTTTCACTTATTCTCTTCATTTCTTCAGTACTTCCTACCCAGTTTCTCAAAATTACTCTTTTGGGATCCCTAAACTGTGTGAACTTACCTCCGGGAGAGATGCCAGATGCATCAGAGTCCATCTTTCTTCTGACTGCTCTTACAAAAAGGACTAAAAGCCAGCATTCAGGTGTTGGGTAGTGGCATGAATCCAGGAGATAGAGGTTTTTTTTTGGAAAATTAACACCTATTGCAAGGCTCATGCTAAATCTCAGAGGTGAGAGACCTCACTGTGGCTTACAGTAAGTAGGAGAGTGTCATTCAGGGTGAAATCGGGTGCTGTGCTAGAGAATAATATTCATGTGTGCTGGATTTTATATTAATTTAATACTAGTATGTGTTGGAAGTATTTAAAAGATGATGTGTAGACGTGGCACTTGGGGACATAATTTAGTGATGGACTTGGCAGTGCTGGGTTTACAGTTGGGCTCAATGGTCCTAAAGGTCTTTTCCAACCTCAATGATTCTGTGAAAATCCAAGGAATCCTGTGGGCAGGAGCATCAGTGCCACTGTGAAAGCAGCAGGACCGGGGGCTGTTTGCACCAGGAGGAACATTTGCCCAATGATACCTGCAGCCAGCCCCGTGTCCCTTTGCTGGGCTTAGCTGCGTGCCCACAAGTGACGGAAAGCTGGGGCACAGACCCAGATGTTCACCTCTTGCTAGACTCTGCTTGCCTTGGAAGTGTCCCTTTTAAGCAAACACTTAGTGTCTCCTATGTTGCTTTAAAAAGTTCCTAAAGTTTTCCCATTCGATTTGCTGTTGCTACGTGCCGAGTGTTTTTTTTCTTTTTTTTTTTATTGTGCTTGTTATGAAGAAGCCTTCAGCAGGCTGAGAATATTTTATAAGGTTAGAAAATGGTGTTAAATGTTAATTAGCAGTTGCATAATCCCAGGTGGCATCCTCTCACATGCACTTGTCAATTTTTAATGAGTGTCACTCGTGCACATCAAACTCAAAATTAGCTTTCTTTCCCAAGTAGTCTGTTTGATTTTCACACTCGCTTCCCCTCCCCTTCTCCTTTAATGGTACTGACACAATATATCATGCTGGCATTTGCTGTGGTTTCATCTCCGATGCATGTTGTCATGTAGCTAGTTAGTTACCTGCAACATATACACACACTCATATCCATAGAAGCACATCTTCATAGAACCACAGAGTGAAGCTCGACTATTTTTTTTTTCCCCCTTCTTCAGCCAAGTCTCTAGTAACTTGATTAAAGAAGACTTGTTGCAAATGCATTTTAGGTTTCGATCTGAGAATTCAGAGCAGCAGAGCGGCTCTCCCAGCTTAGCTGGAGGTGACCCTCGCCGATGCTGCATTGCATCTCTTGGAGCCCTGGGGTAGTTGTGCCTCAAAATTAAAATTCGGAGCAAAGGTCTCTACCTCTGTGACAACTATCACAAGTTCAAAGCTAACCAGGAGTGTTGTACACACATGTGCCCACTAACCGATGGGATGCTTCACCAACTTCTGATCTGTGTGTAAAAGCACGACTGGTCAGAGGTGGAAAGGATGTTTAGCATCTGCAACACGTCGCGTAGCCCTTTATGGGAATGTCCTCTGTGGGTTGCTTTTTTACTTTTGAAAGGTGCCATAAATGAAAGGCCGGTGAAGTTTTGCAGATCTGCACATGCAGGTGAAGTAACCTGGTTGTTACAACCAATGTGTGGCTGCTCTCGGCTGAGCTAGCTGTGATAGTGTTACCCAAAGACGTGGTATCAGACAAAACACAGATACAGAAAATGGGTGTAAATGCAGGGACCGTCAGGCTGAGTCAGATCATCTCGACTCCTACGGAGTCTTTCTCTTGGCTTTCTCAGTTTGAGCAGAGCTGTAGACTCAAATCTGTTGAGCAACTTCTTGGTAAATCACGAAACAGCTGAACAGGAGCTGAGATAACTGAATTTTCGCTGTTGATCATTTCCATTAGTGTTTTTGCATGTTAAAAGCAAAACTCCCCCACACATACACTCCCCCTTCCTTCCACGTGCACGGTTTTCTCCTTAGCTTCTGATTTCAATTGTGGAAGTAATTTTACTTTGGTCTGCATTTTGCTTTGATTTTTATTTGTTAAGGAAAGAGTTCTAAGCATCGGGATGATTTTGTTTTGTTAAATGGAGTTGTTAGCTCCCTTGGCAGGAGTCTCTGTACAGACTTGGCTTTGATTTCCCCTAAGAATACCACGTGTTTGAAAAATATTGGCTTCTTGACTCTGTAGCGCCAATGACCTCTCTTTCCAATAGAACAAACTCGGCTTTAAATTATTTTTGTTAATCAAGATTTTATCTCTTACCAGAGATTGACACTTTTCCAGAATCTTTTTGACAGCTGCTGTTACATGCAAGAGGTGAACCAGAATTAACGATCAGGGGTTACAGACCTGATTCCTGCTTCTACTTACCAAACTGGAAAAGGGAGGAAAACTCACTGATCCTCCTGCAGTTACACCAGCACAAATGAGATTAGAATCCAGTAGTGTATCCAGGAAAATGAAGATGTCATGGCAATGACTTGTGTCCAACTCCCGAAATAAACAGACCAAGCAAGAGTAATTACGTTGCTCTTTCACCCTCTCTGCACACACACACTTTTCACTATCCTCTGATGATCTATATGAAAAATATATACAATAATAAATACCTCCACACCTATTGCTAGTTCATGAGAGTGATGTAGCTACTTAAATAAAATAGCAAGATGATACACAAGGTTTTGAAATGCTGAAAGGCTTGTACATTTTCTGAAAGCTTCCTACTTAAAAATGTCTGTTGGTTTTGTTTGGGTTTTTTTAACTTACAGTAGCAAAAAGGGAAAAAAAGCTATTGGGTTTGTCTGTTGGTTTTGGTTTTTTTTTTTCATATCCCAGCAGTAGATAGAATCCCTGATTGTGGACAGACACTAGTGCAGGCACTGTCCTGGGAGGCAAAAGGGATAAAATCAAACGGTGCAAGAGCTGCCAACTCCCTCTCTCTTGTTCTCCAGTGCAAACAAAGACAGAAAACATTCAGATGTGCTAATTGAAACATATCGTGCTTTCATTTCAAAGTTCTTATTGCATGGGAGAACTTAAAAGATTGTTTTAATATTAATTAACCTGGTTTTGATCCTTTGTTAAGAAAAAGCAAGCTGTTCAGATAGCAACCCAGCCCTTGGTGCCTCTGAACTTGCATCTGCTCTAGACCCATCTGGAAGCTCAAATACAGTAGATGACTTGGAGAGAAATCATTACTGAGTTTTTTCTACCCCGGATCAGAAGTTGAATGCTAAAAATTTAATGAGAGAGCTCGCTGTTGGGATTTGGCACCCCATTGGAATTTCTCAAAAGCTTTAAATAGTGCACAGTATTTATAAGGATGAGTTTGGGCTTATTTTGACGCTCTCTGCCAACTGTCGGGTTTTCATACTTTGTCTTTCAAGAGATTTGGACTGTCCATTCAAGCTTTGAAGAGATAGGTACCATTAAAGAGGGTGTGTTTTTCAGATTATTTTTTTATTGTTAGATTATTAGACGCAATTCCAGCTTCCTCTGGAAGATCTCCAGTCTTTTCGTGTGCATTTGTGACCTGGCACGTACTGTCAGGCATTTGCCTCCTAAAAGCAGGCTTAGTCTTCTGTGTCTGCTAAGCTACACACATCAGCCTTAAAATGCTGTCTGAACGCTGACTCAACCGGGGAGAAAGGAGAGAAAGGTGTTTTCAGTGCATTACTTCATGTTCTGTTTCTTGGCTTATAATTATGTATTTTCAAACACACGTACTATAATAAGTGAAACCAATCCCTTTGGAGGGAAGGAGTTTTTCTTTCCCTCCCTCGCCTTACTTTTGCATTATGATTTAGTTGATGTAAGATATTCTGCTTTCCAAGAGACAGAAAATTGGTTGCTTCTGCCAATATTTGGAGTTATAAGCCATTGCTTGAGCTTTATGATAGCATTAATCGCAGTGTGTAGATGGTTACTATGGGTAAGGACTGTCTTATCAGCTCTAACAGCCCTTGGTATTGCTTCAGGCCATTAAGCAACAAATTGTCTGTAAGGAGTAATTTGTTGCATTTCTCCTACCTTGTTTTATAATGAAAGGTATTATATTTAAAATTATGCTTCCTTGGGCTCAGTTGTCACCCCCAGACAATGCCACGAGCTCTTTAGTCTGTGTAACTGCCCAGTTATTCCCTGTCTTGGGAATATACCTTGGAGGAGATGAGATCAATTTAGAAGTATCTGGAAGTAACAGAAGAGTTTTACTTGTTGAAATTGCCGAGTTCAGCAGTGCCATGGAATCTGTGTTCTAATGATTGGGTTTGTTTAGCCCATGACAATTTCTGGGGCAGACAAATAGAGGCTCCAGTCTGTTTTTAATCATCTGTTCGCGTCTCAATATTGAGTTTTATGAATGCGTACGCTGGCTTACAGAAAGTTGTGACAGCAGAAGAATGTCAGAAGACAGAATTGCTGCAGAAATATAATTATTGAATAAAAATTAATGAAGAAAATTGCCCATGTGACAAAATTCGGATATGACCCTATTTTGCATGGAGACTATGGAGATGTTTCATTTCAGCATCTCACTTGCATTGTGTATAAGGCTGATTTATTCAAACTCTGGGTCTAAGCTGTGTGATGAAAGGAGACTCTGCCCATTGTTTTTAGTGGGTTTGCTCTATGCTTACAGCTTGTTTTGCCAAAGAGAGGAGCATGAGCTTTTCAGCCATTACGACTTTCATTGCTGTTTAAAGGAAAAAGAAACAAACCCACAAGTTCTCAAGACATAGGACTTGCTTCTTAGCAAGAACGAAGTTCCCTCCTGCATGTGAGCAATACCCCTGTCTCCATAGCTCTGCACAGGCGATGGTGAGGCAAAGACACTTGTCCTTACCTGGGCAGCCTCGCTGCCTGCTCTCTTGTTTCATTTTGCTGCTTCATTAGAATCAATTTTGTTTCTCTGGAAATTGGCTGAAACTGGCCCAAAAGCATCTCTGAAAATAGGTTGAGGAGCTGGGAGTAATAAACAATTCGATTGTGCTGTATCAAGAATCCACCTGGCATTGGGAGTTTGTGGGTTTGGAAAATGTTGTGAGCAAAGGTAAGAAATGTGTTTGGCTCTTTCCTTCTTGCTGGACTGTCTCGGTATGATTCGCTTTGAAACTTATGCTGGATTCCAGCCATTCCTAGTGATCTGCTCCAGACAGGTATTAGCATTTCACAGTTACAGATTTGGGGAGGGTGATTTAAAATCCTGTTAAATGCCTTTTCTCCTTCTGCTGTTAGACTCGAAGAGCCAGCAAAGCCAAGAGACAGCTGTAGAGGAAGCTGCACGTTAGCAAACTCCATTGATTTTGATGGAGCTGCACTGACTGACACCACCCAAGGAATGTGCCTGAAGTGAGAGGTGGATTGTGTTTTGTTTTCCTTATTACTGAGAGAATTGAGTTCTTTACATTCCAGTTAGCTTAGAAATGTGTAAATTTGTTGAAAGCTTTTGGTGACACAGGGAACAAGAAGGACATAATTTGGCTCTGTAGAATTTTAAGGAGGAAGGTGAGAAACTGTAGGGTCTGATTTTCCTTTTAGGGTAATGTAAATCAGAAATAACTGCTGAAATCGGTGAGCTACACAAGTGTAAAAATTGGAGAAAGCAAATAACAAATCTGTCCCATTACCATTTTAGTTGTAAACTCAATGTATCTGATAAAGAAATCATTTAGAAATAATAAACATGTCATTTCTGCAGTCACACTTCAGAGCAGAACCACACTTGAAGGGCTATAATTGTGACCTACATTTTGAATTATTTGATAAGGCTGACCCCCCATGATGATCTCAAATTAAAATCTTATAAATTACCACTTTCTGGCAAATAGGCTTGCTGTTATAATTTCACTCTGACATTTATTCTTTGCCATGGGTCACTGCTTTATTACTCTAAGAGCTTTTGGCCAAGTGCTGTTCCCAAAGCATAGGAAGACATTAAAGGTTAATTTCTTGCAAACTGTGAGAAAATGTTACTTCTCATTCGTTTAGACTTGCATTACTGAATTTGCATTCTTTTTATAGCATGTGTATTGGTATGTAGCTAAAATCCCTTGTAGCAAATCAACCAACAAATTGCACTGAATTACAGTGCAGTAATGAATTGCTTGTCATTCTGTTTCCAACAACAATAATAAGAACGTGGGGGGGTTTTTTATGCTCTTGGCCAGACAATTAACATACTCTCTTGTGGTGTAACTCTGAAGTCTTTGGAGCTCTGCCTGCAGAGTACTTGGCCCAAAAGTTGCAAGTGCCGTAGAAGTTGATTGTCGTGTCTTCATCGGAGCTTATCTTGGGTTGTAACTTTTCTGTAAAAAAAAATATGGTGGTGAGAGCTAACATTTGGTTCTACTGTGCAGCGAGTCCTCAGATGGACAGGCACTTCGCCTGGAAATTTGCACCTGAACCTCAAAGGTAAAACAATTCTTGGTCGGCCAAGACAAGACCAGATGGGCTAATTCCCTCCAGGAAGAGCCCTGTGAAGTGTTCTGCACATAAACAGGATTTATCTGGGATTTGACAAAGGGATTGTATATAGAGGACTTCTTGGGATTTATCAGACCTGCCCTTCAGGTGGTGACAAGGCCAGAAGGCAGCAGCAGGAGTGATGTGCATGCATAATTGCCCTCTGAATAAAGTATATTTCCTGTGATTCTTTTAAAAGGTATTAATATCTACCTTCCCAGTGGGAAATTCTGTAGAGGGAACTGTTAATTATCTCCCTACTCAGTCGAGATAAAGGAGGAGGCGCTGATGTTGCTACCTGTATGTTGCCTGTGCAAGTACTTCTTCCCTGGGGACTCAGGATGTCCTTAAAAAGAAGTGGGTTACAGCACGGGGATGATGGTAGCAAAGCCCCCCGCAACACACCTAGATCCCTTTGGTGTTGCTTGGAGGAATTCAGCTGTGTAGAGGAGAAGGGAGGGAAACATTGACACAGCTCTTTACCAGACAGAAATGATTAAAAAGTGAATCATGGTCTACACTGTGTGAGCTATCACCAGTAGTTCCCTGAAGAAATAGGTTAATAAAGTTGTGACCTAATTAAATCAGAGATCTTGTTTGTCTTCTTGCCCATTTGAGCCTGACATCTTCCAGACTTTGCCATGAGAGCAGCCCTCAGGCTCCCCTGCCTCATGCAGGACAGCGCAAGCAGGTGAGATGTGTTACATGTCAAGTCACTGAAGTATTCTCCTTTTTGCATGGGGTGGGGACTTGTATCAATTAGTTTATTGTTTACTGGTTGGAGTTGCAGATATCTTCTGGTTAGCATCAGGAAAGATCTGTGTGATCTCTCCCGTGGCTTTTATCATTACTATACTGTCTAGTCGTAATTCTCTCCGGTTATTTTGGTGAAGGTGCAGTCTCCCTCTGCTGCCAAGTTGAGAGGCTTCAGTAATAGCAAATTAAATGTGTTAACCTGCGTGTAAAGAAAAAACCTATATATCATAAAGGCACTGCTTCCCTGGGCGCTGCGTGACTCACTCTTACAGCACGAGGACAATTAGCTGTGTTAGCGAGGGTCAGGTAGGGTTTACTCCAATGCTAGCTGCTAGTTATTTCTAATTGTGGGTTCTCAGGGAAAGCAGGCAGGGTGTACAACCCATGCCTGGTACTAGTGGATTGTTGTTGTCCACCCCAGCTTTGACACTGGCAGGGGCTGGAGTCGGTTCCTGACAAGGTTGTGTAACGATCTGGAACCAGAAGCCAAAAGTAGTTGCTGATTCCCGGCACTGAATGAGGTTTATTTGCAGCATGAGTGATGAAATACTCTCTGCCGTGGTGTATTGTGCAGTGCCAATATGCAACAGAGAATACTTACGTAGTATTTGAGTTTCTTATCTTACCCTTTTGTGGCTTCACTAGGCTTAAGATACGAATTGGAGCGTTATGTTTGCCCCTGTTGAGCCTATATTCACCGTAAGTGAATCTGACCTTTTGAGATATTTTTCTTTTTCAATTTTTAAGCACATTGTGTGTATGCTTTCATCCTAGTTTAGGCTTTTAGTTTGAATTAAGCTCACTGATAGTTGTCAGGGAAGGATGTATAGCTATGGCTATGAAATTCAAAGGGTTCTAGTCGACAGCAGGGTGACCATGAGCCAGCACTCTGCCCTTGTGGCCAAGAAGGCCAATGGCATCCTGGGGTGTGTTAGAAGGGAAGTAGCTGGTAGGTTGAGAGAGGTCCTCCTGCCTCTCTGCTCTGCCCTGGTGAGGCCACATCCGGAATCTTGTGTCCAGTTGTGGTCCCCTCAGCTCCAGAGAGACAGGGAACTGCTGGAGAGAGTCCAGCGCAGCCACAGGGATGATGCAGGGAGTGGAACATCTCCCTTAGGAGGAAAGGCTGAAGGAACCGGGTCCCTTCAGCTTGGAGGAGTCTGAGGGGTGACCTCATAAATGTTTATAAACATGTAAAAGGTGAGTGTCAGGAGGACAGAGCTGGGCTCTTTTCAGTGATGTCCAATGACAGGACAAGGGGCAATGAGGACAAAAATATTAGAAAAAACTTTTTCCCTGTGAGGGTGACAGAGCCCTGGCACAGGCTGCCCAGGGAGGGTGTGGAGTCTCCTTCTCTGGAGACTTTCAAAACCCACCTGGACGCGTTCCTGTGCGATCTGCTGTAGGTGATCCTGCTCTGACGGTGGGGCTGGACTAGATGATCTGTTGAGGTCCCTTCCAACCCCCAACATTCTGTGATTCTGTGATGTATACAATAGCCTCAACAAATAGCTGTGGCATTCATTCCTCACAGGGCTGTTTGCTTTTTGTTTCTCATTCTTACCTAAAGAACTGCTAATGAGAACATATTGGAGTAACTTTTATAACTTTTCACTGCTTTCTTGTATAAGAGTTGGAGGTTTTGTTTGGATTTATAAGCCAAATTTTTCTGTAAAACCTCCCAAGTGGATGAGATTTTTTTTTTTTTTCTATTCAGAGGCTACAAGGAGAAGAATGACACAAACATGTTGGCTATGAAAATAGATAAGTATTTGGCACTTCATGCTGTCTAATTAGGAAAATATTTAGGGGTTTTTCAGTATAATTATTTAGTTGATGTCAAGAACTTAAAGGATTTCGCGTTTAAAGAGCTCATTTTACATCAATAAATGTACACATTGACTTTTGGACTAGTTTGGCATAATGCACGTTTTCTCCAATGTGTTCCTAGTGCAGACCCACAAGTCATAATATCTGTCTGATGAAGGGCTCAACTGATGAGACCTTCTGACTCTGGAAAATCCAGCCTCTCGTTGATAGGCTATTTCCTTAAACTGTCTAAGGACTTAGCAGCTGAGTAAAGAAATATGTTTGGTGGTTGGTCATTTAGTCTTAGTGCCAGAACACAATCTATGTTAATGAATATATATAGGAAGTGTCTTGAGCTTCGAGTTTTTTCACTCGGATGGCAGACTTACCCATGCAGGCTCTTAATGCTAAATACGGAACTTGCCGTAATTAAGTGTCAATAGCAAATAATCCTTTTTTGAACCTTATTGGTAATTGAATCTCTGTGATTTAATTCTGATGGGTTTAAAACTTTATCCTTTAAGTATTAATGCAAATTAACGAATTCTATTTTTTCATTGCTAAGATGATGTATGATTGTCTTGCATCTTGAAGAGGTAGAGTTTCCTTATTTTTCTGGGGTCCTTAGCCTAAACTTGCCCTAACAGAAATGCTGTTTGGATTTAATTCTAAAGGCAAATAATGAATGGGAAAGCCAATTCAGTTACTGCAATAAGTAAAAATAATTCATAAAGGTTGCAAACTACTGGCTTGAAATTTTTGTCCTTTGTTCTCCACATATATATTATAAACCAACTGTAGTTTCCCCTCCCTTGTACCGTCCGTTGCATCACCACTCAAATGAAGTCTCTTATCAGCCCGCAGCAAGGGCTACAGCCCTGTCTCCAATATCCTGCAGAGAGAGGATACCACACAAACATGGGGGAAGGGGCACTGCTTCCATCTATTATTAAGCGTATGACAAGAAGAAATAAAATTGTTTTAGAAATGAAGGATGATCCTTTCAAAATCTTATGCTAGAAGAGGAGGTGAGTGTTTCTCGGCGCTGGAGAAAGTAGGGCTGGTAACAATTGTTGGTTGAGGGGATTAAGGAGAATAATGACTGTGTCTCTTCTGGTATTATTCTGCTGCCTTGCTCTCCAGCTCCTTTCAGACCCTCTCTCTGGATGTCTATTAGATGTTTCATTGATAGAAGACTGTATGAATTTGTCCTCTAGGTAAACACATTTCTATTTTAAAGGGTGGTGAAATTGTTCCAAGATACAAGTAAATGATCAAAATGTGCTATCAGCCCCAGGTGTAATTTTTGGCTTATTGATTTTGTCTGTGGTTAGCTACAGTGCATTTAAAACCAGAGGAGTGAGGCAGTGGAAAATAGGGGAATAGCCTATAGTGGCGTGGGCTGGCCAGCTACTGCAGCAGCTTTTCTATTCTAAATCCTAGTCTTGTACAAGTTTAAATTAAAAGGAGTTTTCAATTTTAATGTAAGTAACAACGATGCATATGCAACTCCAAAATAAAATGGCCGAAATACAGTATTAAATGTGAGCATTAAATGTGAGTCTCCTGAGATACTGTATGACTAGGTTATTATTCTTCTAAATTTAAATACATGGTAGTACTTTTTGAAAGTCACTTCTAGAGACATGGTATTTCTCTTTGAGTAATAATGATTTACCACCTTTTTATTGTATTTTATCTTTCGGGGGTCCAGGGTAGTAGCATTACCTTGCTGAAACTAAAACATATTTCTTATATCCTATTTCATTCTTTTTAGCAGATTTGACAAGAGAAAGAATAATACATTTCCAAACTACAAAATACCCATACATCCTTGTGAGAATATTACAAAACTTAGGAGGCACATTTTAATAACTTCAGTCACGTGTGCTCAAAGCAGACATAAGCAAAATCTTTAGTGTGGTATTAATATAAGAGAAGTTTGAGTATTTTCTATGTAGCAAGGACTTTTGACCGTTATATGGAGATGTCTAGACTCTGAGATTTAATAATCTTTTTGATTTGTCATTCTGATGGAATGAAGGTGCTCATGAATTTACTCTAAATAGAATTTCCCAATCATCCTTAGGAAAATTAGAAATGTGTGGCAGATTAACAAACCAGCCATTCATCTATTGGGTTAAACGTACTAAGATGATCTTAACAAGCCACGTCGTCTTTTAACACATGCAAAGGACCAAATTATCTGCTGAAAGACTGACATTATGTAAATGTAACATTTGCTGGACCTCTAAACCCTGTGATTAAATTACTGTCGAAATTATTCTGCAATCCGAATGTCGCCTACAAAAAGAAAAGCTGTAAAAGAAACGACTGTGACATCTTCTGGGTTTGCAGTATTTCCATAATGGGTGTTTGAAATGAACAGCTTGTATAGAGAACTCAAAATCTTAATGAAATAAGAAGAAAGGAAGTGGAGAATATGACGTTAGGAAAAACTACTCTACAAAGAGGCAAATTTATCCCAGGGTTTTGGCAAGACTTTGCCAGCAAAAAAAGCACGGCTCCGTTTAGAGAGGAATTCCATCTGCGAATCAAAACCTGTCACCAGAGAGAAGCTTCTCCTACCTTCCTCTGTGGATGTGTTGGGTAATCAGTGGCAGGTAATCTGCTTTCACTTAAGACTTTGAAAGAGACACATCTGTGAAATGGCAAAAAATAAAAATGGAAGAGTGTGCTGACACTCTAGTATTGCAAGTAATTATGTCCCTGAAAGGCTGCGTGTAAATTGTTCCCTGCAAATAGACATCTCCTCATGCAGAATAACTGATCAGTTAGCTTGTACTGTGTCATTAGCTCATGTAAATCATCTTACTTGTATTTCACTCATTCAAAAAATTAAAATCTAGCAGAGCAAATGTGCTTCAGCGAACGGAAGAATTGAATGTTTTATTAATTGGCTACTTAGTAAGCTACAACAACAACAGTGAGAGAGACGGCGCTTCGCAGAGTCGTGAGTTGAGCCTGCGAGGTGAAAGGACTGATTGGGATAACCCTTATCCGATTACAGGCACCAGAGTCCACAGCGTGATGGAAAGTTGACGTTCCCCTCAAAATCCACAGAGGCCAGGTTGTTTTATTTTGTTTTTTGCTTGTTTCCTGGGTCTGTGAAGCCCCAGGTGGAAATTCAACACAGGTGGAAAGCAGGAGAACTGCGACGCTCAGAGAAATGACTTAATATTCACCTTTGTTTGAAAGTTAAGCGTTTCTGTCAAGCTCAACTTTAGTCCACTGATGGAGCTTTTACTCTTTGTTGGAGATGGTTTTTCCCTCTCTTCTCTGTGCCTTTTTCGTGGGGGAAGGATTTGGGGAGGCTGCGGGAGGGAAGGGCAGCTCCGAGGCCTTGGAGGGGGAGCGCTCCTGCTCCCCTTCCTCTTCACCAGTTGGTAAATGTGTAATAAGAGACAAAAAGAGAAAAATATGCGTTCGTTTAACTAAAGCAAGGTGTTACGTTACTGGTTGCAGAGTGGTTAGTTTGAGCTCATGCTAAGGAAGACTTACAGAAAAAGGAAGATTTTAGAAGGGTGATGTGGGGAGAACAGGTATATAAGCAAACCAGTGTAAAACAGGCACCATTTTTGGGTGTTTTCAGGCCTTCGCAACCAACCGAAACACCCAGCTCAGGCTTTCTCCCCAAGAATGCCTTGTGGTTTGTAAGACACCTTGTTTTGTTTGTGCTGCAGGCTTTTCTTCCGTCCTTCCTTCCCTGAAAACAGGCCCTGCAAATTGTTTTCCCCAGTAGTTCTAGCCTCTTTCTGTGGAGATTTTTTTCAGAGTATTAATCCACAAGCGTTTCTGAGAAAAGAGAGTCAGTAAGGCCAGTGATGGTTCTCAGCAGATGGATTTGGGGAGTCCTTTTTTGCATGAATCGTGCATTTCTGATCAAGTTTGTTATTATCCTTGGGGAAAAACCGGTCTGGATCTCCACCATCCTCCGTGATATTTTATAATGGAAAAGAAAGGTTCCAACACGTGGGAATCCCTCCTTGTTTCCTCAGCAGCTTGGTGGGATTTCTTGGTTCTTTTTATAAATGTTTGTGGACCAGAAAATTGTGTGAACCTTTTACCTGCAGCACAGACACGTTATCTTTTCTCAGGCAGCAGCAAAGTTTCCTCCAAGCAAAGTTTTCCTGAGAACCTTTTTCGCTCTCTTGCTTCATGTGCTAAATCCCATAATTGGAGAATCAATTGTATGTTTTAGATATAACCAGCTTATTCAAACTCTGGGGAAATCCAGATGTAATTTCCAGATTAGTTCATGTTTCCACAAGCTTGAGCGGTCGTAGTGCTATTTTCAGGTGAAGCAAATCTTTCAATCCTACGAGATGAACAAGAGTTTGTAAAAACTTGCCTCTTCTACCTGTCCCCTCCGTGTGATTTCATTCAATGAGAGTGAGAATAAAATGGAGTTTCATTCAGGTGATTTTTGTAGAGATGCTACCAGTTTCAGCATATTGCCGTCTGCCACTTAAATGGGATTTGACGGTTTATTTCTTTTTTTTGCTACAAAAAGCTTTCTTTGATAAAAAAGCCTGCAGGTGTTCTACTGGTTTCCCTTCATCTGAACCCTTCCTGTTGTTGGAAGAGAAGCAGAAAAATAATAAGGGGAGGGCAATAATAAAAATAAATAAGAAACCCTCTAAACTGACTTTCCTTCCCAAACTATTTGCAGATTTAACCAAAATGTCACCTTAATATTTGAAACTTCTATTTATGCCTTGTCTTTTCCATCACTTATTAATGTGTCTCGGCCCCTACACAGCTGGGAGAAGACTCTGCAGAGTCACTTATTGGTCTGTAGTATTTCCCCTTTTGAAGTGGAAATACACTTTTCTGTGCAACTATTCCAAAGTTAACTCCACGATTCACTTCACTTTTTGTTTGAAAAGAAAATGTTTCTGGCTTTCCTTTCTCCTCTCCCTGTTCGATCAGTGCCCTGTAAATGTATTTTAAAGTAGCCCCTGCTGTAAGCAGTTCAGTTTGTCATGCAAAATATGAGGAAAATAGGTAAGCGTGAGAATCAGCAATATATATGTATTTTTTTTAATTTATTCAAAATCTGGAGGAAATGAGATGCACAGGAAAATAGATTTAGTTTAGATGTTTTAAGAGTGAGGGATGGCCCTATATCTGATTATCTCTGAAATATTTATCTCTCTTAGTTGTACCATAATCCCTGGTAATTGAGAAATTTGGCAATTTTGGACATGAATTTAAATAGTTTTTCAATGTCTTGCTATTGAGCTTAAATTACCGCAAGTTTACACTTCTGTAACCATAAACTGAACTTTGTCATTAATTTTTCCACATTAAAAAGAAAAAGTAGGCTAAACTTCAGCTATAGATGAAGTATTTAAAATAATTTCCCAAAGCCCTTCATAAATGTGACATTGATTCATTGACATACAGACCATTAGCAGTTAGTCTCCTCTGTTCATCTATCATTTCAATTATCTCTAGACTTCCCCAGGGTCTTTGACAAATGGGAGACGATTTGCATTTTGTACATTAATGACCTTGGCTAAATTTGTAATTTTATTCCCCCCCTATCTTATAATTATACTGTAGCATTTGAGGGGGAAACCCCCACATAACTGTAGTTGGCCAGTTCTAAATTTAATCAGAAGTGTGTGGCTGCTGAAGGAAGGAAGAAATAAGCAGGGGGAAAAAAAGTGTTTAAAAGTATTTTGCACTTTGTGAAGAACTTTCACCTGAGGATGAAGGTTATTGTGAGTTGAGTGTAAGGCCTGTTTTACAGGAGAATGTTACCTCTCTGGGTCACAGCCTTAGGGGACCAGTTAAGAACATCGCCTAAATCTTGGCCTTGTAAGAATTGAGCTTTTCCCAAACCAGCTGAGTTCTTCTTCGAAAAGCTGTCTCTTGGTCCCCTCTGACAAGAGGAACTTTAGAAAGTGATCCCTTAAAAAAGAAAGAGAAAACAGTAAAGGGAAAAAGAGCCACCTTTTAAAATGTATATTTTGGATGCGTGTGGCACCGTTAGATGTCGAAACGTCTAACAAGGGGGCACAGCATCCTCGTTGTGTGACCCCACAAGCCATCGCTCCACAGTGGGCCAACCTCAGCTCTAAAAAGAGAGTGGGAGTGATCATCATGGAGAGAAACATTTCCTGGAGCTCCTTTTCTTTCCTCCAGGACAATTGCTGCCTTCCAGCCTTTACCCTGGGAGCAGTGGCAATCCCCAGGGACCGCCAGCCACAGTGCCACCGCGTTGTCTCCTTTTTGCTTCGTCTACTCCCCTGGTTGGCCCTTTGGAGCCCCTGCTCTCAGTGCCATTCCTGCGTACAGATTTGTCTTTTCCATTGTTCTGGGTGTGATGTTACTTTTGACAATAGTAAAGCATTCGTTAAATCATAGAATTATAGAATCACAGAATGGCCTAGGCTGAAGGGACCTTGGAGATCATTTAATCCAACCTCCCTGTCATGGGCAGGGACGCCACCTCTCGACTAGACCAGGCAACACATGGGGACCAAGCAGGAAAAGGCATTTGGTATATTCTGATGAGCATGTTTATTAACATTTATTTGTGAGGTTTTCCTGCTGGGTCTTTGCATGTTAGAAGAGCCAGAGCCACCTCTCTGTGTTAATGGGTTTGTATTAGATCAGGCACAAGTATCTTTTCAGTATTTCTTTTGTTTTAATTATTTCTTTTCATCCATAAGTGTTGCAAAACTCTTCTGAAGTGGTAACGTAGACTTACTCAGGTTTCTGAGATACCACTGATGTGGCTTCAGGGAAGATGCACAGCATGGAGGATAGAATGATGGAAAATGAGCAAATTCCCTTTGAGCTCCTCTCTCCTTGGCTCTCTTCTTCACCATCTCTCCTCTCTGGGCTGTGAGAGTCCTCTCATCCTCCTGTTTCTGCTTGACTGCTTGCCCACGCTGGTGCAAAGACTGAGAGCGTCCTAGGTACACGTATTTACTAAAATTGAGCTTTTTTTTAAGCTTCTAAGTGGGCCAAAGAGGTGGTACAGTGCACACAGAAAAAGTAAATTTTACAACTTAAGTGTCCTGTAATTGAATATCAGCTTGATGTCCTCGCTGCGTGAACTCCTTCACCAGAAAGCTTCACGGCTTTCAGGATTTTGGGGTGCTTTGTTGTTTCAAGTAGCAGAGGGACACATATGCAGAGTCTCACATGGTGAAGGTGACCGCTGCCTGCTCTGGGAATGCTCTCCAGTTGCTACGAATTCTCCGTTGCCATCAGTAACGGCGAGGTGGGATCCGAGATATTCGAGTCTTTGCCTTTTCCTTTGAACGTGAAATCACTGCAGTCTCTCAGACAACATTAGGTGGTAACTGTTGGCAACAGCTACGACGTTAGGAGCGACGTCTGTTTCTGGCTAGGTTTTCAGAACCATCCATAACATTACACTACATGTACTCTGCTCATATATCACACTTCCCTTTTGTGCGTCAGAATGAATTTGGCTGCCTCTGCCATGCAAAAGAAGTAATTAGCCTGGGCTGGATGTGAGGAATTTATCTTCTGATTGGAACCGAAGGGTGAAATTCCAAACGTTGGAAACCTGAGCCGTGAACTGGCGTCGACCTGCGGCTCCGGCACCGCCGTTCTTCTGCCCACATGCACGCGCTTAGGAGGGAATTTTGCATCTAGCAGGAAAGGATTTGGTTGTAAATAGTGCTCAGTCCAGTCTGAGGGATGTTCAGGCCAGGCTGTTCAGCCTTGGATTATTCTGACGTACATCGTACAACTGTTCCTCCACATGCTGAAGAGCCGGCAGCGCATGGCTTGAAGAGGTTTGTTTAAATTAAATGCTCTGTAAGAGCAAGCTAAAGATCAAGGTAAACATATGTATTGATTTATTTTTCTCACTCTTCTGAAAACGGGATTCAGACTGCGAACAATACCTGTGTCTCTGGAATATTCTTCTCTTTGCACGCAAGTGCTGGGGTGGATGGATACTTTTATTTCCCCACAGCCTCTAGGGCCATGTTTGGATTTTTCTGCCCCGAAGAGTATTTGCCTTTTGATATCTGTTTTTAATTTACTGAACATCTACAATAAATCCTCAGAACTTTGAGGTTATTTCTAATACATGTCCTGTTTAAGAGTATTAAGTTTAAGACTTTGACCTTACTGCTGCTGAAAAAATGGAGTTGGTTATACTAAGTCCAACAATTTTGTAGGAATGTGGTGGTACTTAGGACTTTTCGACAGTATACGCTTTCTTTAAAAAAAGTCTGCTGTTTGCAGGGAGAGAGGTTGAGGAACACATGTTTTTAAAGTGTAAAATGATCATGTTTGAGAAGACCAACTGATGAACTGACTTTGAATTTTTAAATTATTTATTCAGTCTCACTGATGCCTTGCTGAAAACACAAATGCAAATTTCTTTTTTTGGTTATAACCCCTGAAAAAATTGGGTACAGGCTCTTAATCAAAACCAGATGCCTGACATCCAGATAGATTTAAAAGACAAATGTAGTTTGTAGTGGAAAGCAGAGTGTAAAGTTTGGGTTACATAAAACTGGCTCTTTCTGGCTCTGGTATGAATCAATTTTGGCAACGCGGGATTAACAATTTCAGCCCTCTAATTCCTGTCTGTGATCACCTTTGACATCTGACGGTTTAAAGACCCTGAGAGCACATATTTTTATAACCAGAACTCCCAGGCTGTAAACCCAAGGCTGCTACCTCTGCTAACGACAGCCGCTACACGTGGCGGACACATGTGGCTGCCGACTGCTCGAAACACCAGCCGCTACACGTGGCGAACACATGTGGCTGCAGAAGCACCGAAGGTCCCGGGTTCAAATGGCGGTGTCAGGCTGAGGTAACTTTCTGCCAAATCGTTCTTTCTGCAGAGTGTCTGACTCTACACCATCATGCTGAGCCTGATTTATTTGTTTTAAAGGAGACCTCTGTGCTGTTTTTGCTCGGAAAGGCCCCAAGAAATCACAGCTGTTTTCTGCTACTCACTGTTATTTAACTGTGAAAAGAAAATCTTATTTCTTCTATCCTTTGTTTTGAGCTTATCACCGGTAGAAACTGTGTGGAAGTTAACGGTTTGTACTTCTCTTGGGTTTTTTCAAGATTGATATAACCCTATATCCCAGTTTGTGTCCTGCTTGGGTTCCTAAGTGGGAACTCCCTTCCAGTCAGAGGATGCTCACCTCACTGCCATTTCTGGGGAGAAGGATCCATCCCTCTCTGAAATATTTACCTCCTGTTTAGCATTAAATGAAAGAGCCACCTTTCTAAAGCACCCAGTGGTTCCCTTTCATCAGGATGCTCGGCACCAAACAACGCTGCTCCTCGACTGTGTGAGCGATTGTGTGCTGAGCTCCGTAGCAAACCTGCCCTGCAGTCACAATAAGCAAGAGTTAACAAGCACCCATTCGTTTCAGATAAGTTAGAAGAATTCAGAAGACAAATTAGGCAGTGAAGTCTCTGGGAGTAATGACTTCCCTTGGGTTTCTTTACAAATTAAACTGATGAAGATTTAGTCTCTTTTTTTATCTTTTTTTTTTTTCCCCCCATGGATTTCTTTGCCCTTGACACACAAGATCATTACTAGGAGACACGGTGACTGAGTGCAGCGAAGTGGTAATGGCATATGTCTGTGTAAACCAAATAACGAGTTCTCATTTATGTCTCTTGTAAACGAGTGACCTGGTTGTACCAATGTGTTTCAGTCACGCAGGGAATGATTTACAGAAATGTTGTTTTCTCCAATAGAAAGTGAAATGAGTTTACAACTATAGTTACTGCAGGATTTTTGTAAGGGCAGTGAGTAATTCTGCCCAGCAACTGTTAGGAAGATCTTCTAGAAATGGAAAACAGAAGATGGGAGAGAACATTCAAGAGGACACAGGAAGAAAGAAATATTTTAAGTCAGCAGCAGAGCTGTGCCATTCACTGCAATTTGATCTGATCCCAGGCTATATGATGATGGATGGAATCTGTTCCACCAATGACTGACATAGGCTGGGAAGGACAACTGTTAAGAAAATTAAGAAAACAGGAGCTTCCACTTAAATCTCAATAATGAATTCCAATTCTAAACCAGAAGCTGGGCACACATCATCCTTTCTCTGCTGAGAAGTCTTTCACATTCATTTCAGTTCATAATGGTTTTGGGGAAAAAGAAAAAAAGATTTTAATTATTCATATGAAAAATGAACTAATTTGCTCACACACTTAGTCCCGGGGTTAATTATATTATGAAAAAGAATAGTTCATAAGGAACTGGCTTAATACAATAAGGGTGCCCTGAAATTTAAGCTGCTTAATTTGTTAGCTTGCTCAGGCCATACGATTGTAATAATCGGCATGTTTGCATGTTCAGCAGCAACTTTGGGACTTGCAGTGTCGGTCCCATATGTGTTTTGTACCAGATGAGAGCCTCCTGCTCTTTGAGTGTCCCTTTTCCCTAGCGCTGCAGTGGTAGTGAGGACACTCCTGAATTCCAGACGTTTATTTTACAGGCTTAGAGAAAAGCTGTCGTAGATTTGCTTGGATGGATCACTTCTTTTTCTGAGTACAGAATACAGGCAGAGAAAGAGACAAAGTTAGAACAACTGCTTACCTTATTCTATGCTTATGGTAGTACTTTGTCATCTTTTCTGCAACTAGAAGCTAAAACTGTGATTTGAGTTTCCTTTATGTGAATGTTTGGAAGCCAGTTTTCAAATAAGCTGTTCTTGGAGTGCCCATTTCCCTGTTCCTGCATCCTGCTGGCTGGAGCTTGCCCTGCTCAGACTCCTGCTATACATAGATTTTTTTCAAGTAATAGTATAGCAGAGCTTTTAGACATCCTGCGTTGCACACAGGTACCAAAGTGTGCCACCGCTGAATTGGTAGAATCTGACCTATCATTACAGGTTTCACCTGGAGCAAGCGTATTTATTTCTGTTTGAAATTGTTCCTTCACCTTTTATCCTGCTGAGTCTGGAAGGCATCAACAAGACGCAGCTCTATCTTTATCTGTGCTTTTGCTGTTTATGTGGTGGACAGTTGCAGTGCTCTTCATAGGACGTGACGTGTAAAATCTCTTAGAAGTACAGGTTGAGCAGGATGCATGGGCTGCCACGTTTGTTTCCTCGCTGTTCTTTTTTGATGCCAGTGCTGTGTGTCTCTGAGCTCGTGTTTGGTCCTGAAGGTGCTGGCACTAGCCAGCCCGTGAGTACGTTCAGGTTATTTACATCTCTGTATACTGGCTGTCACTCGCCAGCTATCTTGACCTGAGGACCTCCATGATCTTGCATAACCTGATTTTTTTTTCAATATTGAAGCACCTAGTACTTAGAGGTTTATAAAGCTTAATCCTTAATGATTATAAATGCAAAGCTTTCAGAAACTATGTAGCATACCTGGTTTTTTTTCTATATCCTTTTTCAATTCAGTTGTGGTGAGTTGATTTATAGGAGATTGCAGGAAGCTGAAGGAAAGGCAGAAGTTATGCCTGTAAATTTTCTTTAGAAAAGAGGGACAAGAGAGGAAAAGTGGACATAGATGATCTTTTGAGGTCCCTTCCAACCCCTAACATTCTGTGATCTTGTTGTGTATAATAGAAAATACTGGGAAATAGCCAGCCTTGGTTTGTGACGGAGTGGATGATGCCATCTGCTTTTTCTAACCCAGGAGAGCAGAAGGCACATACAAGCCTGTCTCGGATTTAAGGTGCACATTGTGAGCTCCCCTTTAGGCACGAGGACTTGGCTCAGCTGGAGTCAACTGCCTGGCTTGTGCTTGCAGCTCGTGCTTGGGGTTTAGCACTCAAAGCATAAAAGAAACCCAGTTGCTAAGAGAACTGAAGTCTTGCTAATAGTCACTGCTTTGGAAATGCTCTTTAAAGATTGTTTACCTGCCTGCAAAATATGTAAGGGCTTATATTGTGAAATCAAACTTTCAAAGTTCAAAGCCTTTTCTTGTTTGTGTGTGCATAAGCAGCGCTTGTTGGTACGGGGAGGTGGATACACTGCAGAGAGAATGCATTTTTAGGGCAAGAGCACTGGCAAGAGCACTTTTAGACAAAACCAAGGGCTTTTAAGGATGTTATTGCAGAGTCCTGAATTCCTTCTAAAAAGGGTCCATTTTGTGGCATAAAAAGTCAAAGCAGAAAGAAATCTGTCTCGGCAGATCCGAGATGTAAGGAAGGTTGCGGTACAGCAAACGATGATTTCCTTTATGTTTTGCTTTTAACCATCATAGCAGGCAAAGGCAAACAGTTGTCTAATTTGACAAAAATATCCTTAATTGCAGCAACGGTGCTTGAGGTTTGGGCTGGATGCATGAGCTCTGTTTGTAATCATAGTTGCAGCCGTACTCCACAATCATCTCCAATCATTGCCAATTAGCATCTGTTAGTGTGTTGTTCCTTAATTTAGATGTCCTGGGATGTTTAGTTGCATTATTCATACCTTGTCGGGGAAAACATATTTTTAAAATGAGCATAATTATGGGATTTCATTGTAGATTTTTCTTTTTCCCAAACCTCTTGTTTTAGTTATTCTAGTTGTTGTAGAAAGGAAAACTTAGTGCATGATTTAGATCCTCACATTTCACAAATCATTGTCCCTGCTAAATAGAGAACTTTAGGGAAGTATTAAAAAAACCCCCAAACACAAAAAACCCAAACAAAAAAAAAAAACACCAAACCAAACCCAGAGCTGATATTTTTTCACATAACTGTTTGGTTTTGGAAGTCGTTGCAAAAGGTCATTGATGCTCGGGATAGTAGGAATCAAAAGGAGAAAAAAGCGAGAGCAGCTGTGTGTATGGTTACACAGGACTGCTATAACCAGTAATAGAGATTTCAGAAGGACTTTTAAAGGCCAATTTTTAGAACTCAACATGGTCTTTAATTAGCAGAAAGCTTGGTGTGAACGAAGCCACCTTTTGTACCTATAGAATCATAGAACAGTTTCAATTGGAAAAGACCTTCAAGATCGAGTCCAATGCTTTCCCAGCCATACCAGCACCACTAAACCACATCCTTCAATGCAACATCTCCCCGTCTCTTAAACACCTCCAGGGATGGTGACTCAAACACCTCCCCGGGCAGGTTGTTCCAATGGCTGACAACCCTCTCAGTAAAGAAATTCTTCCTAATACCCAACCTGAACATCCCCCGGTGTGACTTAAGGCCGTTTCCCCTTGTCCTATCACTCGCCTCTAGGGAGAAGAGACCAACCCCCCACCTTGCTACAACCTCCTGTCAGGTAGTTGTAAAGAGCGATAAGGTCTCCCCTCAGTCTCTTCCAGGCTAAACAGCCCCAGATCCCTCAGATGTTCCTCTTGCAACACATGCTCCAAATCCTTTACCAGCTTGGTAACCCGCTTCTGCCCCCCTCCAGCACCTCAGTGTCCCTCCTGTAGTGAGGGGCCCAAAACTGGGCACAGCACTCAAGGTGAGGCCCCACCAAAGCATGATCACCTCCCTGCCTGCTGACACCATTGCTGAGCCAGGCCAGGATGCCACTGGTCTTCTGGTCCCCCTGGGCACCCTGCTGCCTCATGTTCAGCAAGTGTCCATCCACACCCCCAGGTCCCTCTCTGCCTGGCCGCTCTCCAGCCACTCCTCCCCAAGCCTGTAGCGCTGCCGGGGGTTGTTGTGGCCGAAGTGCTGGACCCGGCATTTGGCCTTACTGGAACTCAGGTGATTGGCCTTGGCCCAGTGATCCAGCCTGTCCAGATCCCTCTGCAGAGCTCCCTACCCTCAAGCAGATCAACGCTTCCACCCAGCTTGGTGTCATCTGCCAGCTTACTGAGGGTGTGCTCTGTCCCCTCATCCAGGTCATTGATGAAGGTGTTAAACAGGAGCGGCCCCAGCACTGAGGCCTGGGGGACACCACTCATGACTGGCCACCAACTGGATTTAACTCTGTTGACCACAACTCTTTGGACTCGGCCATCCAACCAGTATTTTGCCCAGCAAAGTGTATGTCCATCCAAGCCAAGAGCTGGCAATTTCTCTGGGAGAATTCTCTGGGCAACAGTGTCGAATGCCTTATTAAAGTAAGTGCCTGGTAGCAGGGCACTGATTGTTCTCTGCTATTGCACGTGGTGAGCTACAGGTCTGCCCTAACAGCAGTGTTTGCCTGCATTGTGGATGTTAAGAGTTTGTTGTTTCACTTATTTAAACTTCAAGGCTGTTTTTCCTCTCTACAGTGTTTTATTCCGACTTCAAAGGAATTTCTCTTAATGTGAGCAAGTGCAACTGATTGATGAATCTGTTTTTTTGGGGGGGGAGCGGAGGTTCAGATGATAATTTTAATTAGGAGAAATTAATGCTAGTGAAGTATGTTTAATGAGGGGCTTTGTTTGATTTTGGTTTTGCATCTAAGTTTCATGAAATGGAAATTTTTGGTGCCCTAGTAACATAAGAAAGCAAACCGTGGCAGTCCCCGGGGCACGCGGGTCGTGCACACGTTCATCACGTGCTGTTATGTTCTCAGTGTTAAATTAATGTGACATGGGGATAAAGAGGAATGAGTGCAGCAGTAATCTCTTTTTTTCTTAAAAAAGAGGAGGTGATAACTTGTGAAGACACAAGTCCTACAGCTGCCAACGGAGGCAATGGCAACGCTGAGTGTCTTCAGGGAGTTCACGCACAGGGTCTGTGCCAGGCTCTCATAAGTTTACTCCACTAATCAGATGCTTGTTAATAGCAGCTCAGATTTACGATACTTCATAACAGCACAAGAAGAAATATTCATCCTGTTATTGACTTAGTGGAGGAAGAAAACCCAATAAAGCATTAAGGGTGCTTAATCAATACACGTGTAGGACTGCGCTTGCCTATCACAAGGAGCAGCTTTGTTTTCTATTCAGGCAGATAATTTATGGTTAGCGCTGGAAGTGATGGATGTAATTTATGTTTTAGAGACAATTACTGTTCAAAGGCAACTGTTAGAAAGCTCTTACACAAAAGGAAGAAAAAGACAAATGTAGCTTCTGGGGTGTGAATGCTGTGCTTGACAGCCTGTCTGGTATATTTGCTCGTTACCTTATATTTACGTATATAACATTGCTGTGATGTATGTACGTATGCAGTTGCGTGAACTATGTTGCGTCATAGCATTTTTTAGACATATGGTTTTGGTTGCACACCATCTGGGTCATAGTTTTAAAAAACGGTGTCTAAAACCATAAGTTAAGAGGCTACCTATACACTGCATCTTTAAAAAACAAATGAATCGAGTTATTCAGATCTATAAATGAGAAGTTGTCAAGCATGCATTATGATTTGCAGATACCTGCCTCTAACACCTCCTTGTAAAAGCAAATTGCAATAAATACTCCTTTGTGTACCAGGCGCAGTACACACACACAAGTGCATTATGAACTATATTTAGGCTTTGATTTTAACCGTTATGAGGGTTTTGTACCTGAAAGTATTTATATCTTCAAAGTTACAAATTATTGTTAAGCCAATGTAAGCTGTCAGCGTCTGCTAGAGAGAGTAATCAAACCTTTTCTTAGATAAAGATATTTAATGTTTAGATTCCTAAACTCACACCGTCTTCATCAGAGTCTTCAGAAGAAAATCCCAACTGGGAAAAAAGTGTTATTAGTGAAACGTTGTCCTCCTCCTCCTACATAAATGTGTTCTCGTTATTTTGAGCCCTAATTGAAGCACGGTGTCTTAGCCTAACGCTTTTAAACTAATCAAAATAACCTCCCCTCTCCTTGATGGTGGGCTTTGTTCACGTGGGGTTGCACTAACAATGTGAGTGATTTTACAGATTTTACTCCACTTCAGTGATTTATTACAAGTCCAGCGAGCTCTGACATGCACTGAAGTCAGCAGCTTATGGGTCAGAGCACAGGTTAGCCCCAAAGGCTGGGCACTGAAATGGCAAGTTTGCACGTGGTTGCATTAAATAAAGTTGTTGCTCACGTACAGCTGATAAATAGAGAAACCTTGGAAAATAGGTTTTAAACACTGGGCTGCCGTTACAAGGTTCTCTTTGTTATCTTAAAAACAAATCTTTATGTCAATGCGTATTGCATAAGCTTGTTGTACAGCTAAAATATACTTTAAAATACTTTAACCTGTAGGCAGTGGGTTAGCTGGTCTGTCCCATCGATCTGATATACGACTTGTTGCCAAAATTAAATGGTGATTCACTCCATTGTGTTCCTGCAGCAGAACAAGGGTGTCTCCTTGCGGGGTCATTCCTGCCCGGTGCAGATGCTTCCACCTTCGGCATGTCTGTCCACTTCTGCGATCAGGGCAGCCTTTAATCTCTTCCTGGTTTTTAAAGATGCCAAGTTCGACTCCACAAGCAGGACCTGCAGAGCTGTAGCCCTGACCAGCAGCTCAGCATAGAGATATGTAGAGGAGCATTCTACTTTTCAGACATATTTATTTATTTATTTTTATTTTCTTCATCTGCTTGCTACATTTGAGAGCTAGTAATAGTGCAAGTCACTTCTGTTAAGCTTAAAATGGGAATTACCATGGAGAAACACTTTTGCCCAGTGTCTGCTTTCAGATAGAGTTTTCATTTACTTGTAGGAAATCTGAAATCACCTAGACTTGCATAAAAAGTTGTTGAAGGGTTGTTTTCCTTGGAGACGAGGATGTCTCTGACTTGCTCTCCTGTGATTTTTTCAGGCAGGGGATGAGTAGCATTAAACAAGAGTAGGGAAGTAAAAGGATCAGAATCAGTCCTTCTCCATTTAGCATGTAGGACCTAGGCATATTTAATTGGGCAGAGGTGGTTTGTTTCATGTTTGCCTACATATCAAATATTTGATGAAACTTTTAGACAAAATGATACCTTTTTTTGTAATGCTGCTCCATAATACCACACGTGAAGGGAATGTGGGACATGGCACATGTTTACAATCCACATTTTGGAATACTAGTGAATTTAAAATACGCTGTGGATTTTTTTTTTTCCACACGGATAGTAGACAGATCATATATAATGTTAATATCAAGTTAATCTGGATGAAGAGTTTTTTTAATTTTTTTTCCCAGACTTCACATGGCAGGATTGAAAGCTCATACAGAGTATGTCCCATGGATAATGATTTTGTGTTGCAAGATTGACTCTATAAATAAATGTGAAGTATTGCAGTAGCAAACATTACTATTACTTTTTTTTTTTTTTTTGAAGCGCCTACAGCGTGTCATTACAGATGGATTGATAGTCTTGGTAACATTGAACTTTTGTCAGACCTAACCTGGCGGACTTGTTACATGCTATGCCAGAAATTTTCTGTCATTTTTCTTGCTATTCAAAAGGCAGAGATATTTGCAACCTTGAGTGACATTGAATAGGGAAAGCAGACAGAAATTTATCATTTGACAGAATTGTTTCAGTTGGGTATTTTTCCTTTTTTTTTTTTTACAGTGCCAAAGCTGTAAGCGGATTTTAAAATTCTGACTGCTCTGGTTTAGGAATATAGAACAGCTGATTGTGGCTTATAAGAGCTATATGAACCATCTTTTTACCAATGTAAAACACATTCTTTATTATTTCACATGCTGATCATTTACTTTAGTGCTTCTTGGACTGAGGCAACATCTGACCTTTATTACGGAGTTGTACAAAACAGCTTGGCATGGTACAGGCATTGGAGAAGGTCTTGTACAGAGGAGGATGCAGATGCTTATAGAGCAAATTTTCATAACACTAAGGTTAAAGCTGGTAAGATTTATACCTAGGGTGTGTATTCCTTCAAACGTGAGTGCTTTGTAACAGGGATAAAGCTGTATCAAAAAGCTTATTTTGTGTCTTAATCTATAACGTAATTTCTGAGTTATGATAATTAACTTCTACTGAGGTATTACTTTTATAGAGACATGGATGAAAAGTCAAGTTTTCTGCGTATAATAGGAAATGCGGGGATTATGGTGTAAGAAGTAGCAGAGAAATGGATGGAAACATTTTATCAAAGGATGAAAACAAATATTAAGGCAGAGACAAGGATGTCTCGGTCAGAGCATTAAGAAGACAGAGTTGGGAGAAGAGGTTATCAGTCATAGAGCACCAGTACCTCTTTGGGGGCAAAACTCATCGATGGACCACAGCATTTTATGCTAAACAAAAATGCTAATGGAAACATGCTGCAATCAAAAGGAAAAACATTCTATACATTAGTATGCAATAGTGATATACACTTCCGAATGTATTTTACCTAGTGAAATCAAGAGGATAATGATTAAATCCTCAGCTGGAAAGGTTTTCTTCCAGTATTTTGGTTCAAAATATAGACAACTTGATAATAAATTGGGTTATATATCACAAACCGCATTGCTTAGTCGGTGTTTTATGCTAGGAGGTCATGTAGCGTTGTAGGTGCTAGCAGTTCTTCCTGTTATTTTGTTTAAAAAATAAAAAGAGCAAGAGATTTTTATTGGTTTTTCAGTGCTGCTAGTATAAATAGAAGTCGAAGCTGTGGAGCTGGGTTGTTATGTGGCTCATTACTGTTTATTACCACAAGGCACATCAAGTTGTCTGCTAGTTAGAGGGAGTAAATCAGTTGGAACACGCCTGGTTTGTCGATCTTCGGCACAACGCTCAGCGCTAGTGAGCTTCTCCTTCCAGTGCTTTGAAGAATGTGTCTAAAATCTGTCGCTTGTCGTATGTTCTTTCCATCTCTTGCTGAAGAGAAGTGAACAGACGCATGTCTTATTTTGGTACGTTTTGTTTCTGCATTTGCAGGGCGGAGGGGAGCGTTTTTCTTCTGAAAGGCTCCTGTCTAAATTGCGATCCCAGGAAATCATGAAGAGCCTTGCTGACTTCACGCGAGTTAGGATTTGGTTTGTTGTGTAGCTCTGAAAACTGGTTTTTAATTTATTTTTTTTTAATACAGCTTGCCAGTGTTTTTCAGTATTGAGACAAAGAAAGGTTTTTTGTGTCGGTCATTACACTTGAATTTAAAGCTGTAAAGAAAGTTTAGTGAGTTTGGACCTCTTCAGCAGCATTTTAGTAAAAATTGCTATTTCCTGATACACTTGTCCTTGTAGCTTTTTAATAATCTGAAACCTCTCCAAAGCTTTCTTTTAAATTCTACTTTTTAGCAAGGATCAGAAATGAGCTAGTCCAGTTAAGCTCAAGCTCATTGAAGAGCTAACAAACCTTGGTAAATCTTAGATGTTAACAACTAAGGAGTGCAGTTAGAAGGCTCTCATCAGCCTTGCATGAATGGGAAATTCTTTCTTTTTCCTTTTTTTTTTTTTTTCCTTTTTTCCTTTCACATTATAGTACTTTGTATTCTTTCATCCAGAGTCTAAACAGAAGTCCTTAAAAGCGCCGTGTTCCCCCACTGGAGATGCAGAATGCAGCTAATATGAAGTAACTGCCTGTGATTTTTACTGTCATGATGATTTTCATCTTCTGTTGCTTTATCTTCCTCCTGCTTTTCTTGCTCCCCAGCCTGAATGTAACGTGTGATCTCTACTAGTGCCAAAGGCCTTGCAGATAGGAGATCTGTCACCTGTGTCCCTGTGCCAGGCTTTGAGAATGTGGTGTGTCCCCCTCAGCCCTGGCTTTCCCTTTCCAACATGCTGAAGAGGTTTGCTCTGTCACCAAGCCAATTCAAGACATTTGTATATATTAAAAAATAAAAACTAAAAAAAAAGACCGCCTGATGTTCTTACTCGGATTGGTCATTGTCCCTGCCTACTCTTGCCCTGTTGAATAATGTGTCTACATGACATTAACAGTTCAGAAAGAGCAAAGCAAGCAAGCATTGCACAAGTGTGTGTTCCAGAATACATGAAATCAGTGCTGCAAATACCTGCTGGATTTGTCACCTTGACTATCCCTTTTGACAAATTTTCTAGTGTGGAAATACTTCCACACCATCTGTTGTCTCTGATTGTGTTCGATAGAGCAGCGTTGCCGGCCTGATGATTTCTATCACATTTCTTCCAAAATTCTTATGTAGGGTATATAACTACATGGGTTAAAGAGCTAATATCGTCACTATTGATTTTTCTCTGCCATTGGCTAGCCTAGTCGCTTATTTATTTATGTACTTCTTTAATGTTCTTAATTTATAACATGTAAAGCTCTATTTTTGCATGCACTAACTTGATCAGGTGAATAAGTAAGGTGTGTGGATAAGGCGATAAGTAAGGTAAGGTGTGCACACATCTCTGAGGGAAAGAAGGGCCTTAATCAATATAAAATACCACCATCTGTCAGATGTTTCTTGTCTCTGCCATGACTGCTAGAAGCAACCTCATACACAAGTGAGTCCGGTGGACGTGACCGTATACAGATTGTTCCTGGTCCTGTCGCACAGAAGCGAGAAGTTGGATAGAGCCTGGAGCTGGATAGAAGCTGGGGAGGAAAATCCCACCATTGGACCTATTCGTTGAGTTATGGGGCACGGCACCTCACCTGGGAGTCCCACGCCCTGTGGTTGCCTTCAGGGCCCTCACCTGTGCATCTCAGTAACTTTCTGATTTTGTCACATCAGGATCGCACCCGATTGTCCTCGAACAAGCAGGTGATGTGATCCGTGCCTGCTCTTTACTGACTGCTCTGGACTTTTTTTTTTTTAACAGACATCAATGAGTGCGCCACTGAGAACGGAGGCTGCCATGCCCAGTGCTGTAATACCATCGGCAGCTACCACTGCAAATGTCCAGCTGGCCAGAAACTGGAGGAAGATGGAAAATCATGTGGAGGTAATGTTTTGTACTGTGCCTCACTGTTACTGAGAAATCAGAGAAGACTTTGGAAAGGAAAAGGAATTGTTAGCTTTTATCTGGAGCCAGATGAAGAGCGTATACTCAGAGTTGTCTGGAGTGCACATCTTCTCATGTTTGGATTATGAAGACGTAACTGTAAGAACACTTCAAAGGGTTGGGGTTTTGTTTTCTTTTTTTTTTTTTTTTTTGAAAAAATGTTATCACTCTAACCTGGATTGGCTGTGCCATGTTCTGATTATGGAATTTCCATCATCGATTTAAAAACTTGAAGAAAGCGTATACGTTTGATAACATTTTGCCTGTCTCTAAAACAAAATGGTGCTTATCAGAAAATACACATACGTTTTTTGCATTTCAGTCACAGTTCCACAGCTAGAGATTAACCGAATAAAAAAGGATTTCAAGCCACATGCTACGTAAACCCATTTGTCTTCTTCCTAAGGGAAATATAAGTCTAGTCAGTGCATTATGGGGTAAAATTTGTTCTTATGCAACAGCTTGACTTTGCGTAGAAGCAAAACATCGCATAAGCTTGTGTTAGAACACACAGAGAGTTAGGGTGACACTTCTTAAAGTTCCACTGGCAAACATAGAGTTGATGTAAACAAGCCCCTCTCATCTGTTGACCTACAGTCACTGTGGTTTTTTGCATCATCGGATACTACAAAAGTAGATGAAATCAGATGTAAAGTAGACGTGTAGAAAGCAATGTATTTCTTGGCTGTGGTCATATGCTTTATCCTAACTTTGTGATTTATTTGACGGCACTCTTTTTTCTTTTTTTTTTTTTTTCCTCTAGAAGATGGTAGAATTATTTTCCACAGCAACCTGTCATTTAATATCCAACTTGACAGTGCAAATTAGCTATAGATGGCTCTTTTATTTGGATTGATGTTTTTTATTATGGTCCTTCATGCTTTAATTTTGGCCTTTTGAGAGCTCAAGACAGAAATACTGTACATGATTCATAGATTCCGGCTGCTGGCCCTCACCCTTCTCTTACCACTTTTGGGGACTGGCTGGTAATAGGCCCATGGGACCAGTGTATAGGTCTGTGTTGATGACTCTTCACTGCTTTCAAATCTGTGTAAAACTTGTCCAAAAACTAAAGTTTTGAAAGCAGGGCTCCTATTCATTGTAATCCTAAATTACTTAGCACGCAAAAGTCCTGTTTCCTTTAAAATCCTTTTGTGTTAATAAGTTCAATTAGTGTTCCTTCTGTACAATTCTTCCATTCTTAAAATACACTTTAAATTCTAGCGTTTTGGCATTATTTAAAATCTCAGAGCTTAAGATATATACTATCTATACAGGAGAATATATTATTAGCCCCTTTGAAGCCTCTTTTTGAAATCCTCAGATAAAAAAAGAAAAGTACAATAAACTGGGAAGCGCTCAAGTCACAGAACAAAGTGAACGTTGCAGTCCCACTAATTACACCTGAACTTTGGTGGGGATGATAATGACAATAAGCGTGTGGCTACAAGAAGGCAAACTTCTAGCCTTCAGATGTTCCGATATAAGTAGTTTAGTGGCAGATGACTACGTAAGGGAAGAGTGAGTTTCCAAGAAAAACTCTGCATGTTGCTGGAAGGTGCTGGCTGTGACCCTGAATTGGAGTTTTATTGATGCCTGTGCATTGCTCAGAGGGGTTGTTTTGAAGAAGAGAGTAAAGAGCCAGCATTTTTGTAGGAATAAGGCTTATAGTTGGTACATTCTTTCTTTCTTTATAGCATCGTTGTGCTTTTATTTTACCCCTTAGTCTAAACTGGAGTGTTAAATAGATGTGTGCTATTGTTCTGCTCCCATTATTCATCTCATGGTTGGTTTTATTTTGCTGGTGACTGAAATGATCAATTGGTGTACAGATTTTTATTTTTTTTTTATAAGTCAAGGTACAAATAATGCTTATCATTAGAAAAGGACCATGGAAGTAGTACAGATAGCAATTTAGTCATTATTAGTGCAGAGACTGATCCTGGTTTTTAGAAGCAAAATAGAGCATCCTCCTGATAAAAAGGAAAGATGTCAGGAAATAACATTTTTTTTTAAAAAAAAATTATTTTAGCTACTTGTATCTGTTTAATGCTAAGGAAGGGAAAATGGATAAAAATTCACTCATCCAACAACACAATGAAGTGTACTGGTGATTTGATCAATAAGAGGTGGGGGTGTTTGAAAGCAGTTTTAGCAGACCCAAAGGCCTGATTTCACAGCTAAAATGAGCTGAGGATGGGTCAGCATCTTTGTCTTCTAGGGTGCCCGACACAAAGCTCCATGAATATGAACAAGACAACACCGTAAAATAGGAGAGATCATCTTAAAACAAGTTACTGCTATCAACATAGACTAAAACTTCTGGGGTTTGGTGTGGTTCTGCGGTCGCTTAGAGCTTTTGTGCGGATGGGGATAGAGCAGCACAGCCTGGGACACCCCAAACTGTGGGGTCCATAGTCCTGCTGGGATCTGTTCTAACCAGCTGGGGCTTCTCATGGCAGGATATATCATTCAGTTGTGTGGGATGTAAAGTTTTACTTCATTTCAGTGAGGAATACTTCCATCAAGAGGCAAGCTGTAGCAAGGTGAAGGCATGTGCATCTATACAGAAACGCCAGCCAGGGCTGCGAACTGATTAGCCTTTCAAAACTAATTATCCTCATATTGTACTGCAGATTTTACTCTCTGATTTTCATGGACAGAACTTCAGGTTTTTTATTGGACAGAGAAATATTTTCTGGCAGGTAGCTGTGTAGGCGTTACTGATTTTGACAGAAAGCTCGTGCTTACCTCTCGCTCTTCCCATGGCTGATGGAAATTAATGATGGGAAGGGATTTGGATTTAAATGACTGCACAAATAATACAACAAATTAATATTTGACATTTACTCCTGTATGACTTTCGGCCTGATTCTGTGCCCTATGCATCCTTACTGGCATTTTGGGGTGTCTGATTCATGTCCGTGGGTGAATTTCCTCAGAAAGCTGTAACTTGGACTGAGGAAGGGAGAAGAAATATGTGTGTCCACAATACCTCTGTATTTGCTAAGCAGAGGTACCACTGAATTCTTATGTTGGAGATACACTGTGAGACATATAATATTTTGTATTAATGCTGACCGGTTCTGCTAGTGCATCACAAAAATCAGAAATGGTATTTTCTGAGCAGAAATACCATTTTAAAACTCTGTTATTGGCACAAGTCCAGATCTGTAAGGGATGCCGAGGCAACGGCTACAAAAGTGCGTTTTCACACATGAATAAGCTCCAGAAGTCAAATAGAAAAAGGCTGTGACCTTATGTTAACCTTCTTTACTAAACTGTCATTTCTTATTTACGTTGTTGTGCTCTCATCTGTCAAGGCAACCGGAGGAAGTTAGAGACAAATGAAGTCCTGTGATTAGCTGTTGATGAAAAGAAGCTTTTATTCTACTGATTAGAGTAATAGTGCGATCGTTGCGACCCCCGTCCCCAGGGGTTTTGGCCAAACCTTGGAGCCCTGGCAAGTTTCCTGACCTTTGCCAGAGGAGCATGTGGGTCCAGAGCCAGCGTGTGACTTTGCAAGGCCACCACTGCTTACCCCAGTCGTGTCATTGTCACTGGTGTCACTGGTGTAGCCTGATCTGGGATCAGATGGGAGCTCTCCAAACGCCGTTGCCACACAAGAAGGAATAGCTAGGCTAAAAGGAATACTGAGGGATTTGTCTAAGAGAAAGAAAGCGTTTATTAAAATGACCTCAGCCTCTGTTTACCCTGTCAGGTCTGAGGTGTAACTTGTTCTTGTCAAACGCTGTTTTTGTCAAAGAGAACAAACATGCTAATTCTGCTCTTGGAGTGTTTTCCTTGCCCAACAAAGCAACACACCAGGCTTCTGCCATGTCCTGTCAAAAACACCTGAAGGACATAACACTGTGCACCTCTGGGGAAATACCAAGGAGCTTTTAAATTAATTATTATTTTTAATGGAATGGGAGAAATTAGGTTTCTGGAGGGATTCTGGATATTTTTGCAGGATGCTTTTTGCTTCATATCTCAGGAGATGGCATTTGACTCATAACACTATGGCGTGGCATGACAAAGAGTTAGTTATTTTCAGGAACACTTCAATAACAAGAGAATAAGAAAAATATATTTTACAGAAAGAAAAATATACCAGTTCTGATCACAGGTGCAATGAGTACTAATAAGAAACAATGCCTCTTTTTACATTTATATATTTCTTATTTATGATCACTCCTACCTGTCAAATCAGTAGGTTTAGTCACAAATAAAAAGCATAATTACTGCTTTTGGTTTCAGATCCCAGTTGATAAAAATCAAGGCTGCCCTTATAAAGGAAATTATATTAGCTAAGATGAATGATTAGCTGTGCATTTCAAACACTATTTAGCATTTTGCAGTGAAACTCCCACAAATTTCTGGAGCCTGTTGAATTTAGGCAGGAGAACTGCTGAGAGGATCCAGGCAGAAGCTACTGAGGACATTCGCAGCTCTATGTTTGCAAACTTTATTGGGAACGTGATTTTATTCCTACTCTTGACCAGTTCTTTTGGATATTCCCAATTGGTGGGTGTAAGCATTTGTCTCTGGAGAAGAAACCAGGGCTGGAGGTGTTTTTTCTGACCTTTCTCAGGGGCTTCCGTGCCGTGGTTGCAACCAGGTGGGATGAGAAGCTGCGACCTCCCTGGCATTGTCTCTCTGCATTTGTCTTTCTGGAGTTGCATGACAGCAGAAAAAACAATGCTCAAAAAAAGTAGCAAAAAATTACAACAGATGCACCATAAAGGTAGCATTGACCGTAGGTTGTTGGACTTTTAAAAATGAATCCTGATTAACAGCAAGCCCGAAGCACACAGGAACCTGAGCTGGATTTGGGCAGGCTCGTTTTGGGCTCAGTGCATAGTGCCGTGGGTGGGTTTGGTCATCCCCCTCTCACTTTGTGCATCCTCCCAAGCCTAATCCTCTCAGTGACATGCTGGGGACACACAAACCCTTTCAATCTTATTAAAATATATCACAAGCTAAACTCGGGAAAATCACAGTCATTTTGCCTGACCTGTTTCTCTTCCATCAGGGATGGGTAGAAACATCCCTTGGACCAGAACAGACAGTTCAAACCTATTTTTTGGAGCACTTGTGTGGCAGTCTTAGCCAAGAAGAGCATCTGAATCTCTTGCAATAGATTTGATTTTGAATTTTAGTTGTGTTTGTTTCATTTTCTTTTTTTTCCTGATTCATGCTTGACTGTTGCTGAAGTCTCCCAGCTCCTCTCTCACTGAACAAAGACGGCTGCGAGGTAAACCACATAATTTCTCACATCTGATATCCCTCAGGGTAGATGAACTAACAGTTATGACAGCTTCCTCCAAAGTGAATATTGCCATGGAAGAGTGAGCTCGTTTATCCTGGATTCATGTTTTTGTTGATTGGAGCTGAGGACAGGCACAGTCAGTTCTCAGTCACTTTTCAGGCAGAAGTTTTATGCAGACAGCTGGGTCGAAGTGGCTGGTGTCGAGAGCAATATCCTAATCTGAGATTCCAGACCAACAGCTGAAGGAGCCCTACCTGCATTTGCAGTCTGGAACCGCTTATATTTGAAGAATTCAGTGGTTATTTCAAGATAATCTTGGTAAATCTCTTTCTTTTTCATGACAGGAAAACAAAATCTCTTTTTTTCACGGAGGTTTTTTTTGGCATCTAGATTTTTCTCTTTAATTCAATTGCAGCATTTTAATAACAGCCTTTTGCGTAAGCAAACCATGCAACTGGCAGCTTAATTTTCAGGTTATATAAGGATGGCGCAGGGTTGAGTGTCGTGCAGCTCCACTGGTATGTCATATGTTTCCTGTAGCACATCTTCTGCTGCCTTCCAAAGCAATGTGTTTTTTTTTAAAACGCGATATTAGTTGTAAAACGCAGAAAACTGGCACCTCGTTCTGCATTTTGGTCACCAGCTGAATTATGGCATGGACTGAAGGGGGAAAAATTGTTTCTAGATGCCCTGAGCCTCCCAGGTAACAGCAAACAAAGAGCCTCATCTCTGCAACGTCTGCTGGTCTAGTCCATATGGTGCTCGAGAGCTCCCCGTGCGTCACGGCTGATTATAGACTCGGCACATGGGCTGCTTCCTCGAGGCTTCCAGCTCCTGTGTCTGAAAAACCTCACGTGGGCTCTACCAGCTGGAAGGAAATAGTAAGTGGGAGCTGTAACTTGCTATTCTCTTGGGTTGCATAAAATGCAAGAAAAATGACAGTCACCCGCTTCGTGACTTCTCTGCGCGTGGCTCCAGTTCTTGCAGTTGTAAATCTGGGCAGAAAGTTGGGCGTGAGCAAACACTGGCCTGCAAAATTTTCTTTATCTGTGCTCCTCAATGTGTAAAGCTTTATTGGTCAGCTTTGACAATGAAAACGTTTAAGGTTTGGAAATATTACAGTGTTTGCTGCACCAATATTTAATTAATGCAAGAGCTTTGAATAGTTAGATGAAAAGCACTGTGTAACTGTATGAAAAGATTATTATTGTCCAGACAAAATACGTTATTTAGAAATAATATGACAAAAATGATAGACTGCAGCACAAATATGTTTTGAGATATTTCTAGGGCTCTGATTAGTTCGTATTAGCTAGTTTCTAGCATTTATGACTACCTCTGAAAGGCAGGTTATAGAGAATGTTAACATTCCACTGGGCTGATTGACAATAATTAGTTTATTTTAAAGGGAAAGAAAGAAGCATGGTATTGTTGCAGCTGACTAATGTGAATTAAAAGGTAGGTAATCTTTTCTGCAATTACAGAGATACAATGATTGCCATTGTCAGAGGAGAAAATACGCTCGTACTTTTAAGATTCATTGTGTAGGAAGAGCTTTGCAAGCCTGAAATCGAAGCTCTCGTTGTGGTCTCCAAAATTACGGTTAGTAGTAATTTTATGCAGAAGCAAGACTTCTGAATACTTAAATTACAGCTTGTTTGTAGCAAGGTATTTACCAGGAAATATAAGCATCTTCTTAGCAGTGCATGAGTCATCTTGGTGTTCATTTTGAGCACATCGGAAATGTAAATTGCCACTGAATTATTCTTGCATGGAGAGGCAAGGCTTAGAAGCCTACAATTCGTACTTTAAATGGAAATTATGAGAGGGGGAAAATGTGCACATTTGCCTTTTGGTGAAGAGTATTGTGCAGGGTAACTACTACTTCTTCTGCATCTTTGCCCCCAGGCTACGTAAAGAAGGACTAACAACTTGGTGTTTATGTTGCTCTTTGGAAGCTTTTAAGATCGGTCTTCACGGGGACAACTAATAGAAATCCCATTTTTTATTGAAATGCCCGTAGACTTTATGAGCCATCTGATATATCCTTAAGAAGCTTTAAAACAATTTGTGATAAAATCTAAACCAAACAGAAACCTGTCAGCTTCTCCGTTCAAAGCATTGGCCCAAAGGAAACGATCCAGACATGACTATCAGCAAGATAGCAACTGCTGGGAGGGCTACAGCTCGTTATTAAAAGATCAGTAGTTTGATCAACATCATATTGGATTACTCAAACTTCAATTACATGAGTACCTGAGGGCTTTAAGCAGGATTTATTAGAAGACCAACTTGAAACAAACCTTCCATTATTGCACACAGAGTCTTTGAAAGACCCACCTGAGAATCTCCGTAACAGTTACCATCCCAGCAGAGATTCAATGTCAGCCAAGGAGTTCAAAAGCAACTAATAAAAATGGAGCAATCAAGGGATTAATTTGATGTCATTTTTAGTCTTGGGAAGAGTCAGGAAAAGAGAAAAAAAAAATAATCTGTGCCTGGTGACATTGTTCGTTAGAACACAGCGCTGGAAGTCTGTATGGACAGGTTTGGGATGTGCTAATGCCACTTCATGGCTGAATCTGTGCAGAATCAAAACTGATGTATGTGATAAGGAAGCAGAGCAAGAAAATCTGTTTTGCTGCCTTTTGCTCACTGGTGGGTTGTGTTTCAGGTCGATCTGGAGCTGTTCCAGTGAGGCATCGACACCTATGGTGGCTTCTTGAGGAGGCACCCTGCGACCTGGTGACTCTAGAGTAAAGTCAGTGAGATGGTTTTTTGCAGAGATGGAGCGAATTGTGCTGTGGTCTTGTCTAGGTGAGATTGGCAGAGCCATGGAGTTTGGTGGCTGGATGGTGTGCTACCGCTCCCCGTTCTCCTCTTCTCATCGCTGAGAGCGCAGTGCCAGCCTTGCACGAGTTTCATGTGTTGGACAGCGCGGTTCTGACTGGCAATTGCTCCTCCCAAACCAATTATTCCCAAGACTGGCTTATGTTCCAGTCAGTTTGCGAGACGAGTCTATCCATGCCATGTCTTAAAGCTTTTTACCAGCCGAAGGAGGATGTTTGTCACAAATGGCATTCATGTTCCCGACCAGCAGAACGTATGTACTGTAAGCTGGAAGCATCAGATTGTGAAGGTGTTTGCATGATTATCATTTTCTTTTGAATATTTTACCTACTGTGTGTGGAAAAGACGTTTCTCTGTGTTCTGCTGTAGTAAAGACACTGAGCCCAGCAAGTGGGCATTAATATTGCTGCTGACAAAAACCAGATGTTCTCATCAGATCAGTCGTTTCTCTCTTTTTATTCCATAACTGTTTTTTTCAAACTGTCGTATCCTGCCGAGAGAAGATGCTGATGGCCCAATGTATAAACCTCCTTAGTACGTCTCAGATTGGAATCTGCATGAGGAGTTTGAGCCGTACCATGCTGTCACTTATTAAGTCCATCTCCTCGTAGAGCTCCTTTCCCTCCTTTGCCACCCTCCCGCCTCCCAGCAGGGCGTAACTGAATTGTGCTGAGGAACTTTATTTAAAAATTGATAGCCCAGAACAAATTTTCCTTCTGCTGCTCTGCTCCATGTCAGAAAAAAAAACTTCCAGGAGTGTTGCGGTGAGCTGCTGATGCCAGTGATCTCAGAGAGTCTTCTTCCTAAGCAGAAATTGCATAAAACTTTAATTATTTTAGTGTTTCAGCCTGCACTGTAAGATACCCTCTTCGAACTTTGCCTGTTTTCAGCCGGTACATTCACTCCTTTTCTACAGGAAACAGTAAAAATAATGGGGCTGTTTTCTTTGGTATATAAACATTTTTAAAGATCATAAATTAGGCCTTTTTTTCTGGATTGTCGCTCTTCAGATTGTACTCCTTTGTTATTTCATGTGGTCCTTCGCTTATCCTGGCACCAGTTTTCCTCTGAGAGTTTGTGTCCATCTGTGTGGGTTTCATATTGATGTGGACTGGAGTCATCGAGGGTGTACGGTTGCCAAAATATCTATTAGTATAACCCCACTGTGGGGCTGGGAGCCCTATCAGCCTGCCTTTTTGGCTTTACGTTGCTGGGATGCTGTGTACTGCTCCAGGATTCAGAAATAGACCAGGCTTTTCTGTTTTAAAGACTAAGAGTGAAGAATAATGTGCAGATCTGCTCTGGGAAAAAATGGAGAAAAGTATTTCTTTACGGCTCTGTGAAAACGTCACGGTGTTGTCTGAAGTCTGTCCATGAAATCATCATATTCCTTACTTTATACCCTGATTTTCTTGCAAATTATCTGGCCCCAATAATTGCTTAAAACTCATATATATATATATTTATGTCTGTTTGTGTATATTTAATGAAGAATGCCTTGAAAGTCTAATTAGGGTTGCTTAACTCCAAAGCAGTTTACATATCACAGGCTTACACAGCTATCAAACAGATGCTTCTCCTTTTTTTTCATTCCACTGACATTTTCATTTTCTCTGCATATTTTGAGAACTGAGCAGTGATGTGTTTTGACTCCCGAGGCTACAGACGATATCAAAATGAGGATTAGAAATGAAGCTTTACCTGTCAATTAAGTTGTTAAGCCTGTCCTCCACAGTGTCTACACTTTCAAATGGCCTGTTTATTGAATTTGAAATAGTTTTCATTCTTGGCCTTGTTTAAATTGAATGGACAGTTCTAATTATGATCTTCAGAGTTTTCATCTGCAACATATGGTTTGCATGTAGAGTTGTGGATGAGGGGCTCTTGGCTGTTTATTGAGCTAAACCACTGTAAAGTATCTTGGGAGAGATTGGCATGTCAGGCATTGAAAGTAAGCAGAAATTGGCAGTACAGAAATTGGCCGGTTTTGTCTTTTCACATCATTCTGTCCAGGAGATCTGCTCTCGAGGGACGTTTGAGAAATGAACTGTGATTGCAGGATCCAGTCGCTGGCGAGGAGCTAGTCACCGCCACTTTCAGTGGTCGCATTGTGCCAATCTTCACAGGAAAGCAATGTAAAAAAAAACAATGTAAAAAAAAGTTAATAAAAAAGTCCCAGAGCATCTTTTTCCCTGTTATATTCCTCCCCTGTCCCAACAATGAATTCAAATTACCGGGATCTTTGGCAAATCAGTGTCATTCTTTCAAATCATCTGTGGCTTTCCCCAACAGGGTCGTGTGACATCTCAGAGCAATTTATTCATGTATTTATTCTCCAATAAGGCCGATGACAGATCAGGAAATTAAATCCAGGTCTTGAAGACTGGATCGAATGGATCATCCCTTTCGGTACTCAGAGAAGTCCTCTCCCCGAAGCCGGGTTGTAGGGCAGCGTGTGCTGGGAGCAGCTCTGCCTTTCCTCCACAGCCGCTCCATGGGTCTCCCCCAAACCCCACACCTCAGAGGTGCCTCTGTCCTTTCCCCTCCTTGAAAACAGTCATTGGGAAAAGCATCTCCCTTCAGACTTGGGCGTAAATATTTATTAGCTAACACCGACACAACCCCATAGATGACTCTGCTGTTCTGCGTTTCACAGTGCTGTGGTCTCCGTCCTTTGATGTTCTCGGTATAAAAAGAGAGAAACTAGGGGTGAGAGAAAGGAAACCCGCCCTAGACACAGCTAGAAGTTATTGAAGCTACCTGGAAAGACATCTGAAATATCTAGGGCAAGGTACTAACTTACAAGGCAGAAAATTCCTCTCTGCGACGTGACCGAATCACTGAAAGAAGGTGCCAGACTGAAAGACAGTGACTCTGGTACGGAAAGCTTTGGGGTTTTGTAAAGCCATTGATTTTCAGGGGTAGGTGAATAATCGGTTAACTTGGAAAGCCTGTGCATGGTTAATTGGATAGCCCTGCCGAAACAGGTGCTGGTTAAATTCTCCTTAATCCTGGGCAAAGAGGAAACATTGTGGAAAGCTCCCTGCTTTAACAAGAGTCCTCTTTCATTGCGGGGTCGGTTCACGGGGACTAAACTGGGTGAGGAATCTCTTAACCATGCCTTTAACCAATCTTTTGCCCATGTGGCATGTGCCTTTCGGTACGGTTTGCTGAAGCTACTCCGTTAATTAATTTTGTTGTATCAGGCTTGCCTTGGACCCCTGTGACTTGCTGAAATTTAAGTAAGCTTCAGCAGCGATCGGCGCTAACCTGGGTGACTTTGAACCGGAGCAGACAATGGATGCTTATATAATCCATCGGAGGGGCCACAAAAGGGCAGAAACAAATAGCCGAGGAGCAAAAATAAAAGCCTCAGAGCACTAACAGTTCAAAATGACCCAGGTGGCTCCGCAGGAGCACATTTATCTGTGCTGAAAGCTATTTCAGGAAGGTGTTGTAACATCAGGTTCTAGCAGACCACTCAAAAGAGCTTGTAGCATATTTATGGGGTTTTTTTTGTGAAGCATAAAAAAGCCCTGGAATAGGAGTTTTGCAATTTAAAATCTCACAACTATAAAAAAAAAACCCTGCCCTTTTTCCTCTTAGCCGCTCAGTTTGGCTCAAAGAAACAGAAATATGTGGGATTTTTTTTTTTGCCTATTTTTTTGTCAATATGATCAGAAATTCTACCTTTTCTTGTTGAATTTTAGGCTTTGTTTTTGCCCTTTCTTTAAACGTGTGTTTTTCTTCCTAGAGTGAATACTGATGTCAAATTTGCTTCATTGTGAAAAAAATTGCACGAATGTTTTTCTGGCGGCGGGAGTTTCAACCCCCACCCCGATCAAACTTGCAAACTTTGAAAACCACTTGAAGCGTTAGTAAACCAGGAGAGATCTTTTAAAAAACTTCTGCTCTGAGAACAAATTGTCATGCTTAGTAGCGAGTGCATTTGTGAGTGGATTCATGCTGGTTGTCAAATTATGGGCATTTTCAAACACAAGACTTGGGGAGACCGAAGGAAGCTGTGAGCTGGATCTGTCAAATTTGTCAGCGCAATAGCGGGGCTTTTTTTATGTTTTGCTTTTATAAAAATGATTTTTGACTCTGAATGGCTAAGAACCAAGCCTGTGTTTCCTTTCCTTCCCTTAAGTATATAAATGATTGAATTTAGAAACACACTAAATTAATGTGTGAGTTAGTGGGGTAAGACCATGTGATATTGTCACCTCATAACTTGTGTGAGGTTTAAACATCTTGGGAATACGTAAAAGAGACTAATCACAGCGCCGTCGCAAATAACAGAAGGGAAAGCCCTGTCATACAGCTTTGTTGATTTGAAATACGGCGTCAAATAGCAAGCAGTAAGGGAGTTTTCATTTTGGATGTACTAAATGATCTGCAGCTGAGGAGCTAGTCAGAGCAAGGGAATGGTAAGCCAGATTTTTGTTAATTTGTTTGCAAATCAATATTTTGTGTTGAAAAGTTTATCCACTTGCGGCAATTTTTAATTTAGCCACTTAAAGTTTCTGTTTGTGGTGCTTTATGTAAAATGCAATCTTCCCTTCCCTGTTTATCTGCCATCGTTACTGACTGATCCTCACAATATTGCGTGGGGACCAATGACCTACAGAGCTCCCTGGGTAAAGAAAAGACAAACCCCTGATTTTACTGCATTTTGAGAGTAGACTGTGCTTCCTCTTTCTGGTCACGATTATTTCTTTTTTTTAATAAATCATTGCTGTAATTATTTTTAATGATAACCTGACTTTAAAGCCGTCAGCATAAACCATCATTTAAGTAAATGCATGTAGGGTTTTGTGTTTCGCTGCTTCTGCTGGTCACATCCTCTCTGCCATGAGCTAGGGGGATTGTGGTGGTGGGGAAAATGGAGTCATTCATTCCAATTTGATGTAGTATTTCTTAGGCATCTGGTAAAAAGGGTGTAGTTACACTTCTGTGAAAATCATTTGGACCAGCTCCGCAGATGCTATTGTGGTGGTTTGGGTCCCTGTGTGGAGGCGATTACACGAGCATGTACCCCAGGATGTGTTTCTTGCATCAATTCCCCAGCTGGACAGAAATCTTTTCATCCATATTTGGTGTTTCTGAGGTGGGTGATGCTCACAGCTGTTTAGTCTCTGCCTTCTTGACTTGCTGAAGTAAAGAGGTTTTTGCCAAAACTGAAAAAAACCTACTACTAAAAAAAATAATCCTCAAATGATGAGGTTGGTACTGTCCAGTTCTGTCTCCAGCAGTGCCTCGGTACCATGAAGAAGTTTTTTCTCTTCTTATCTGTCAGAAAGTACTGGCTTCAAACAGTTGTCAATCTGTGCGTGGTTTTTGCAGTTGAGGGAGAGAAGGGCTGTTTGTCTGTCATGCAGGGGAAATGCCACCGGCTCCGTGAAGCCAGCCGAGAGGGAAACCTTACTCTGTCACCCTGTGCCTGCTTAGACCTCAGATGGTGCCTTGACAGTGTCCTCGATGTGGGTGCCATCCTGGGATCTCCTTGTCACATCATCTCTGCGTTCAGAAACGCTGTCATTGGCTTGGCCGGCCCAAGAGAAGGGGTCTCAGGTCTGCAGTGGAGGCTGTGTTTTAAATAACCTTATGCTTTTAAATAACTTGATCACTTTGTTCCAGTATTTAAGGGTGGCTGTAAAGATGGAGACACCATTTTTACAAGGAGTCACATGGAAAAGATGGGGAGTCATGGGGACAAAGTTACTCCTGGGGTGATTCCGATTGACACAAGAGGAAAATTTTTCACAACGAGAAAAATCAGCCCTTGGAATGATCTCCCCAGGGAAGTGGTGGAACCACCAATATTGGACACTTGTAAGATTCAGCTGGACAAGGTGCTGGGTACATCTTGTTTAGACCGTGCTTTGTCAGGGAATGCTGGACCAGATGATTCGTGATTTCCTTCAAACCTGGGATTCTATGATTCTATGAATCTTCTATTTTGCTAAAAACGCGCAGGCAGGAAAAGCATGCAATAAACTTAATATTAGAAGACCATTTCATCTTGGACTTTCAGAGCAGCTGCGCACGCGTGCACAGAAGGCAGGCATGTGAAAAGAGGTAAAAGTTGCAAATAACAACCTTGTGAGGAATGGGGCACTTTAAAAAAAAATTGATTTAGAGAGCAAAGCAGGCTTGCCTTTCAGTATTTCTGCAGGCTCTTTGAGATGTGAAGTGGCAGTTGTCCTGCACCAGCACCCAAATATATGTCTACAGAGGGTCATGGATGCTTCATTGCAGACGTATGGGAGAGCAGGTGGTGTGTTAATGTGGGTGCAGTCACTGCAGAAATTACTAGGCAGGTTCCTTGGGAAAAAAAGGTTTAAAAGCAAAGAGAACTTGGGATCGCATGAATTGGCTTTCAGTTGATTAAAATAGACAAACGTTTCTGAGTCCCTATGGAGGCTGGTGGTCCTTCTGGTATTTACATGCAGGTTTAAGGATGTGCCTGGCTTACTTCCACCAGAACTGTGGTGGTGGTTCTTTTGAGGTTTAGTTCTGCATGTTGTTTATATTTCTTAATGGTTTACAAAGCTAAGCTGTTTGTTAGAAGAGAATTGATCTGACCACATCTTTTTTTTCTTCTTCTTTATAAAGATATGATTGCAAGTTCATTAATTATCTGTGTTTAAACACCACTGCTCCCAAACCTTTTAATAACAGTGTGGAAAAGCCACTGATGTGGTGACCCTGAATTCCAAACAAGCAAACACACAGCTCTGTATTTAAACAGGTATGGGGCAGGAGAGTTGGACATTGCCAACATGGCCCATCAAATCAGGTGGGGACAAACTTCCCAGCAGATTAACAGAGCCGCCATTCATGGGTGTGGAAGACTTGAAATTCTGTACTTTCATCAGTAGGATCTGCCCTTGGAAAGGGCGCGGTGCTGGCAGGGGGTTGTGCATCCTCTTCTCCCAGGGTTGAGACTGGAGATGTGCGTCCTCTCGGGATGGAGGAAGGGGGAGAAGAGGCTCGGAAGCATGCAGAGCTAAAAAGGTGCGTGTCACGGTGTCCTGAGCTAAGCCAGAACCAGTTCTCTTCAGTGGTTTTATTTTTCAACTAAGTCTCTCTTAAGAGACTGCACTCTCTGAAGCTGACGGCGTGTTTTTGCAGGTGGCATCTGCTTCTAGAAGTGATACACCTGATGTTTATGGTAACTGCCAAGGACTGTATGCAGAAAGGCATGTACTTGTTCCTGTAGTGACCAAGGTCACTGATAAATCTTGTGTGCCATGCTGGGAAGTAAAAAGGATTGCAAGGGAGTAAAGAAGTTTGCATGTCCAGGGAGGAGTGGGCAGGGGAGGTCATTCAAACTTGAGCAGCGAAGTATTCCGTGCCATGTACATCATATTCAGTATAGAGCTGAGGGACCACAAGGGCCAAGCCCTCTTCTTCAATGGCCGGTTCTGTCTGTTCTGCTGCCCTCAGTCCTGATCCTGAGTTCCCAAATCCAGCTCCTGTGTCCAGCTCCCCTCTGCCGCTGAGCCTGGGACTTCCCAGTGCCGCCTGCTCTGCAGCATCCCTGGGGATCACTGTCAGGGAGGGTATCATAGTATCATAGAACGGCCTAAGCTGGAAGGGACCTTAGAGATCATTTTAATCCAGCCTCCCTGCCTCCAGGGACGCCACCTCTCGACTAGATCAGGCAACACATGGGGACCAAATGGAACCCAACCCACGACCTTAGCGGTGTTAGCACTACGCTCTACTGACTGAGCTAACCGGGTAGTTGCATTTGATACTGGTTTTGTATATATTTGTGTATATTTCCTTATTTTCATTATTTTCTTAGCAGTGTTATCATTTCGTTAAAGATATTTTAATTTCCTCTTCCAATCTGTAAGTCTCTCTGCTGTTTTCCCTTTCCCTTCACCTTTGGTAGGGGAGAGGGTTAATAGGCAGCTGCCAGTCATTTAGTGGCCAGCTCAGCCCTAACCCTTGCCACATGGTGGCTACAATACTTCATGTCTTGGAAACGTGTAGAATCGTAGAATGGCCTAGATTGGAAGGGACCTTAGAGATCATTTAATCCAAACTGCCTGTCATGGGCACATGGGGACCGAGCGGGAATTGAACCCGCGACCTCGGTGTTGTCATTGCTGTCAGCACCGCGCTCGTACCACTGAGCTAACCGGCCCCATTAGCACTGACTTTTGGCTTGTGGGACTTGACCGTAAGGTTATTTCTGCCAGGTTCTTCCTATGAAAAGCGGGCACAACCCCTGGGTGGGGAGGGCACATGCTGAGTACGGACAGCACGGAAAGCAGAGATACCTTCAGTGGGGAAACCCACTAAAAACGCATCTCTCTGGAGATTTCTCTTGGTGAGGAGGAGGATGTTCACATCCCGACCCTGCTCTATTCACCCAGCAGCGTAATCCCCCTGGCGAGATAGCCGTGGGACAGCACACCGACCGTTCTTCTCGTCTCGGCGGATTGCTCTCGCTGGGATTGTGGTTGCTTTCATTATGGTCTGGCTCGTGATAAGCAAGCCATAAAGGGCTTGAAATTCAGGTTATTCAGATAAGCGTCCTAAATTGTAAGTGTGTGAAGCATAGGTGTTCCGGTTTGATCTGCAGTGGAAACTAATCCAAATTTAATTATAGTCCTTTGTTAACCAGACGCCATCGTCCAAAATGCTTTAAAGTTCTAGAATTACAATAGAATCACTTTATATTTCTAAAAATATATTTTTTATATTTTTAAAGCTTCATCATTCCAGAATAATTTCATATTGCTGTAATTATCCTGATGTAAAAAAAAAAAAGAAGGCTACTTCTGTACCTATAACATCATAAGCTGTTGTTTTCCTGGTATATATATGTCCTTTCTTAGTGTAGCAATCCAAATATAAAAGTCTAAATAGGTTAGACTTTTAAAACTTTCAAGTGCAGCAGGCATTTAGATTAGTGTCTACTTTGCAGACTGCTCCCCAGACGAAATAATTAAGGCATTTTTCTTCTGTAACCGGGGGCAAAGCCGTTTCCTGGTCTGGAGTTGTGGGAGGCGTTGAAAGGCGACAGCGCGATGCCTTTTTCTCGATTATACCTGTCGTACGTGAAGGAATCTTTCAACGTAAAATCCTTAAAATATTGATGCTGCGGAGAAAGCCCGAGACTAGAAGGGATCATCTGTCTCCAGATTTGCCGCTCACGTGGCACCCTGGGCAGACGGTCGGGGCGTTGTGTTGCAGCTCTCACCTCTGTTTTGTCCCTCGTTTGCTGCAGGGAATCTCAGGGCGGGGTCAGGTATAGCTCCTATATGCAAGTATTTTAGAGTTTTCCATTTAATTATATTGACTTTCAGCCATATAATTGCCTTATGGCCTTTCAGCACGAGGGAAAAGCCGTTGAAAGAAGAGCCGCAGCAGGGTGTGGAGCTCCTGCGTAAAACAAGTCGCTTCTTTAAACATTCGAATAAAGACTTAACAGATAGAGCTAACTCCAGGTGCTTCGTTTTATTAGCTGGACTGCTTTTTTCTCCTTTGTAAGTGCTGATACCCTAATTTAAAACTGTATTTCGTGTATTAGAGGAATTCTGCAGCTGACTGTAGCCTATAAAATTAATATACTGAAGCTACCAGTCTTTGAGTTTATTGAGGTACAGATACTAGAACATAGTGTACTACGTCTAGGTAGTTCAGCTGCTTCCCTGTTATGTTTTTCTGAGCCTTTTTCCTTATTTTTTTTTTCTATAATACTCAAGGCAAGTAATTTCCTGGTTTCGATTTTGTCCTGGCATTTTTTGGGAGGTTATTTCTTGACAGTATAGAATTCAACAAGATGGATAACGTTTTCGGTTTACTGTTTACATTTTAAAACCCCAAACTTCTGGTTAAAAAAAAAAAAATAGTGTTCCAGATGTCTCCAGGCCGTAGGAAATGGATGTAGTATGCAGTCTAATGAAACAGCAAATAGGGCAGAAGGATTAAAAGTGGTGTGAATTTAAACACTAGTCAACACCAGGGCTTCATTTAAGGTAAAATTCACATGCAAAGTATTAAAATTTAGCTTTGTAAATACACTTACTTAGGACCAGAACATTGTGCATTTCCCAGTATTCTTTCAAACTTCCTTTTCCATGTTTTAAACCTTCACCTGTTTAATTAAGCTTGTTCTTGATTTTTATTTTTTTTTGTCCATTGTTGTCCGTCGTTTTCAGATGAGACGCTAAAGCTGGTTTAATGCTGGTTTTCCTATTCACTTGACTGGATGTAATCCCCTAAAATGTGAAATGTGGAAAGACACCTGTTTAGACTTAGAAAAGGTGTCAGGAACCCACATAATTTTTCTGAGAGGTTACCCAAGAAGATGCTATGGAAAAGCTCAGGTGAACACATGGAAGCCCAAGGGACAGGAGTCACAGAAAATGTGGAACAAAAGGTTCATGCTTTTTAAATATAATGTCTAAGCTCTCTGTGTATTCAGTGGTTGAAAATGTAATGTTGACTGAGAGCATGAGCTCCGCTCTCGAGTGGCTTTTTTCTATTTCTGCCAGTTCTATGTGCTTGCACCTGCTGGTAGGATTAAAGGCCTGACGCAAAAGGAAATCTGCACCCAGCAAATTTTTGTAAAAGCCGAATGCTTGACCAGTGGTACCTGCAAGCTCAGATGTGGTTTTTTGCCATAATTCTTTCCCTGTATTTTTCTCTTGGCCCCGAGGAATCAGCCGTGTCACGGATCAGTCTAATTAGCAACAACTTCAGCAGTGGAGCCTACAGAGGTGGTGCCTGTGGGAACTTTGAAAAAGACCAGAAAATTTTGATTCTCTTTGCTCTGTTTACAGCGCAGAAGCGAAGTAAACAGAAAAAACCAAAACAGCCCAGCCCAAGTGTAAGGGTTGCTTTCTGTCTGAGCGATGTGCCGCTCGGCAGAACCAGGGTGTGTCTTTGCTGGGGCTGTTGGTAATTCTCGCCGTCTGCCTGCCTTCTCTAGACGTGGACGAGTGTGCGGTGGTGAACGGTGGCTGCCAGCAAGGCTGTGTCAACACGCACGGCTCCTTCCACTGCCAGTGCCGACCGGGATACAGGCTGCACGCGGACGGACGCACGTGCAGAGGTAAGGAAATGTTACCAAGCCCTTCGTGTACTTCAGGGCATGTTTTTCTCTGCTAAACCCATCTTTGGGTTAAGTGCAAAGGTTTGTAGGCTTCCCCAGTCTGAGTTTTGACTAATTCATTATCCATTATCCATTCCAGTTCAAGCAGCTTTCAAGAATTCACATATTTCCAAATTTGTTCTTTCTTTTTTTTTTTTTGTACACAAAGAAGGAATGGTGTCTTGTGTTTCTGTGATGTGGTCTTGTGATAATTTCTGTTGTTCTCACAGAATGGTTTGCGTTGGAAAGAACCCTAAAGATCATCGAGTTCCAACCACGCTGCCTTGGGGAGGGATACCTCCCACTAGACCAGGTTGCTCAAAACCTCAAAGGCGTTAAAAAAATAATGAGTCTTCATCTGAAATTAAAATGTTTTCTGAATTCTGAGCACTTTTTGCTTGCATCACATCTCTCTCCGCGCATGTTCCAGCACTGCACTGGGCTTTTCTGCTCCCATTACTCCTCTTCTTTGTATTTTTTGCCTGTTTTTTCTGAAGAGATATGAACAGGGGATAGTGCAATCTGCCCACAGCTGCCTAGCAGAACTTTGCTCTTACCAAGCCGTCCCAAAACACCACCAAAAAGCCACTGATCTTCACTGAGTGTGCTCCTGTAAATGAGAGCACCATGGAGCTTGGCAGTTCAGCCCAGGACACAGCACCGGCAGGGGGTTAATAAACCCTGTGTTTCTTTGGTTGGACTCTTGAGCTCTGAGATAAGACATGCAGAATAAAATTCTGTATGCAGACAACAATGAAATTCTGAATGCTGCTAAAAATATTTATTATATGTATTGTCTTTATGTTGCATTTAAATCAGGACAAAAGCCAAGTTGTTGAACTCTGAACAAAAAAAATGGATTAAAATGTTCTGTCATTTGGGAAGAAGCAAAGGATGTTATTTGTTTAAAATTTTAAGCCTGATTTCAGGTAATATGAGAAAAACAGTCAAGTATGATCAGACCACATCTGCAGAATAAGTTCGCTCACAGTTTGGTCATTGTCTTGGTTCTTACTCAAAGTCCCTTGGTTGTACTTAACGTCAGCCAGATATGTCATCAGTCATTTCTAGTGTTATCACAGCAATAAATTTACTTTACTTACTGGAACACAAGATGTACCAGTGCTTGAGCTGTGGGAATAATGTTGTTTATTTAAAGAACTTACTGTTTTAGGTTTGTTGGGTTTACCACATGCAGAGCCTTTCACTGTTTTTGTGATTAACTGCAATTAAAAATACTGTGAAGTCTTAATCTTTTTTTTTTACTATCGTAGAGAAGGAACGAGTAAGGAAACACTAGTGTGAGAGAAAAATTTAATGTATAAGCAGAGTGGTTCATATTTAATTAGAAACACTTGTGATTTTCTGTGAATTAAAAAAAAGAGAGAGAGAAATTCATCTCTCTCTGATCAGATCTTACCAGGGAAGACCCAGAAGTGAAAGATGTGATGTTTGAGTTTTGTGACTGTCTCTGAATAGTCTCATTTTCAGCTGTGGTAGAGAAGGAATTTTGTGTAAAAATGAACTAAAGAGGCTTTTGCGGAGGAAAAAGCGAGAGAACGGAATGATAAATAGAAAAGGTGTAGGTATTATGCCAATTAAATTAATCCACTTGTGTAATATGTAAAGCTCTCTGTCAACACAGAATAGTAAAATTTTCTCATTGTACAAATGATCAACAGGCTCAGTTTGGAGTTGTCCTGGCCGTGAACGTTATCAGAAAGCAAGTTTTCATTTCATAAATATAAGTATTCACAAGAAGTTATTAAAAATACTTCATACGCTGTCCCGTTCTGTTTGTAGTATCTCAGAAATTATCAAGGAGAGACAGAAATAAATCCTAAGACGAGAGACAGGAGTAAGTTTCAGAGAGAGCTGCTATCACGATAATGGATATACACAATACTGAGCAGAGGGTATTGAGTTCTGTTTCAGCTGTTTACACAAGACACCAAAATAAATGAGTATAATAAGCTCTCATGCATTGGAGCACAAGATAGTTACTAATTGATGAGGAGAGAAAGAAGCATTTCGAATAAATTGGTGACCCAGGAGTGCCGAGCATTGGGATTTGGGCACTAGCTGCTTGCACCGACCCTTGGACGTGGAGAGTTTGCCTCTTCTGCTGCAGCAGTTTATAAATTCAGCTTTGAGCACTCTTCTGATCAAGAAGTAAAACCAATAATGCACCCACCCCTCTTTTGACCTAGTGCAGCTAAGCAGAAGAACTAGCATTTCCGACAGGACTTGCCTGAGCAATAATATTTCTACCCTGAATACTTTAGAGGATGTAACAATCTCTCCCACACGCCAAGAATAAAAAGGGACATCATTTTGGAAAGGAGCAGTTTGCGGAAGGTGATTGTCTCAGTTGCAGAAGTAAGAAGCAAGCATCCCTTTAGACAGCCCAGATTTTTGTTATGTTCATTCTTTGCGTGTCGTCTTTTTCTTTTTTGGCAACCCTGTGTTTCTGGGAGGTAAAGTGCCAAAATCGCTTGAGGGGAAGCAGATTTTACAGCCTGGATGGCTTGGAAGTTTCCCATACATAAGGAAATGAATCTATCTTGTAAAATATTCAGCCCGCATCTGAAGAGTCAGAATCCTGGGATAAGCTACGTTCTCGTGGGGTTGCGCGGAAGGTGACTGAACTTCTGTCACAAACTCTTTCCAGGGAGGCTGGTCATCAACCGTGTGTTTGGGATCCTGGCAGGTTCATCCCTCCACTGCTAGTGCAAGCCCCAAAATACGTGGTTTGAAGTCTGTTTGTTGTTTGCTGTTCCTCCTGCTCTCATTAGAATCTTCTGCTTGTACTCTAGGGCAAACAAACTTTAAAATGGGTTTCCTTGTTCTGCGGTAACTAGTGTGTGCCAGAAAAATACTTTCTTCATAAATCCTTTGATGATCTCGGATATTTTGTGCCGTTGCAGAATCCCATCATTTTCAATGTTCCTTTTCTTTCTTAACTTTTTGGTCCAACAGATGTTGCTCAATATAAAACTCGTTGGTAGAAGTGTGTTCACTACAAATTAAGCAATTAGAGCAGCCAAAGGTAACGCTGTCCAGGTTTGGTTTGTTTTTAATGCCTTGATTATGTTAATGTAATGTAATTCATTTCATTAAAATTTAAGCAAGTGGTGTCTGGAAAGCAGAAACTCAGGGAACGTGTTTGTTGTAGTATCAGGCTGTGTTTCTGGATTGATATAAATTCATTGTCTTCACTGGAATTTATTCTCATCTGAACTCCTAGAAGTGAAAGCAGAACGCAATCTTTAGACCCCGATACATCTCTGGTGCCAGCTTCTGCTTTTGATGTCTGCCTTATTTAGAAAAGCTGTTGAGGGGGGGAGTTTAATGGAGACTTTTACAAGCTAGGGCTCTTAACAGAGAAAGTAACAAAGAAAACATTGCTACAAATCTATAATCTATGTTTTTCCACAGAAGTTAAAGCAGAGCATGTCTGAAGCTACATTTCTTATCATTGATAAGGTTGCATTTAAGGTGATGGAAAACATAAGTTTGAAGAGACTGCATGTTTTAACCCCATAGTTGCTAGGTATACATCTAGCCATGGCTTCATACTCAAGTATTTTGTACAAGTGTGACTGTCGTTTTAAAAAATGAGAAATTTCTCAACCATCAACACATCCTTATCTTTCCTGCCTCCCACTGCTGTCCCCCTTCCTCCCATGCTGCCTCCCTTGCTCAACATCACCCAGTGTTCTCCTCGGCCACAGAGCCGGGGCCAGGCTCTGGAATGAGGCTGATTTTCTGCCAAACTCCTAAAAATCTGTGAAAGTGGAGGGTGTGCCGTGTTTCTGCTCAAACCCTGTGCTCAGACTCCAGTTGATGTGGGGTCCTGGCGCAGGGCTTCCCGGCCATCCCCTTCTGGCTTTGGAGCCTCCAACATCCTCAGCACAGCCAGGTTGTTTCTTAGCTCCCCGTTAGGTCCAAATTGGCTCGTGCCCAGAAAAGGAGGAGGGGAAGATGGCACTTTTGAAAATCGCGATGTACGTTCTGTCGCTTGGAGCCGATTTAAGGCGTTCTTCATCTTCTGAAATGTTTTCATCTTATTTGAACATTCATGCTGGAAGAAGCAGGGCTTTGGAGACAAACCTACAGCAGGCAGGGGGCGCGGAGCGTCTCAGGTTTGCCGTCTCCCGTGTAGACATCGAGCTGCTCCCGAGTTACATCGCTCACCGGGCAGGAGGTTTGCGGGCACGGTGGAGATCAGAAGCCAGGGTCAGGTGCAGTGAGGTGTCTCCTGGCTGCTGCTGGGTGTGCATGCATGCTAATGCACAGAGTTGCTTTCAATTTTGCCTTTTTTAACATGTGCTTGGCTGCACAAGCAAAGTATTTGCTAGTTGGTAGCATATAATGAACCGCATCCTACAGCAACTTCTGTGGCTTCTTAATGTCTGTTACAGATACATGAATGAGTATTAATAGTCCTAAAATAAACTGATGCTGGCTTCACTGGGTCCAGAGTTTCATGCCTTTTATGAAGGACCAAATAGTCTTCCCATCTACTCATGGAGAACATAAATGCACCCCTGCTGGTAAAATATATATAGAGGCAGTCATGCAGGCGCTCACACTTGCGTACGTACGGCACAATAACAGGTTCAAACGATCTGTCTTATTTTTACGTGCAGTGTGTGAATAGGTGTGGGTGTGTGTTAATGTATTTTGGCAGAAAGAGAAATGTTTCTTCAGAGGCTGAGGATGTATGTTGAACAAAAACGAATATTAATTTGCCTGGGTAAAAGAAGCAGCATCTTTAGAGATGTGCTAAAGAGCCTCTTGTTCCTTGTGGTTTATTTTATAAGTCTGCCCAGCAGAGCTTGTGATTCATGTCGTTTGCAGCTTCCTATGCATGAGGCTGAGGAAAAGACAATTATTTTTATTATTTTTTAATCAATCATACCAGGGACAAAAAAAAAATCCAAAGGGCAAGTGCCCATGGGGCTGGGTGGTTTTTTTTTCCCTCTCCTTACCTCAGTGGATTCGTGGGTGCTTTGGTGCTGTCAGATCAAAGGGTGGCTGTACCTCAGTCAGCATCGCTGCTCTCAGATCTCCCCTGCCTCTCACTGGAATCGCGGTTTTTGCCAACATGGAACTGTGTCAGACAAGCCCCACAGACAAAACGGGGAGAGATCACGCAGGGGACGAGGACAGCTGCATTTATGAAAGCTATTCAGTGAGATTGGTGTGGTTTTACCATCATTTATGTATTTAAAATAGCAAATAAGTTTCTTGGGTTGTTGACGTGTTCCTGCAATGTTTTCTTGGCTCCAGCCATCAATTCCTGCAGTGTTAACAAGGGAGGCTGCGAGCACGAGTGTGTTCAGCTCGGAGAAGACCACTACAAGTGCAGGTGCCAGCCAGGCTACCAGCTCAAGAGGGATGCCAAATCCTGTGAAGGTAAGTCCTGTGCTCCCTGCTTGGAGACACACACGGTAAAGGCAGTTCAAAAGACCCCCAGATAGTGCTTTGGGTTGCATATTCATTCATATTTCACCCTGCTTGCCAAAAGCAGCTGTGGGAATCTCTTATTAACAGGATTAAAGTGTCACGTGTTTGAGGTGTGAAGTTCGCGTTGGTTCACAGCTTTGAACAAGATTTTGGCCTCATAGACCTCTGGCTGCTTGTTTGCACACCGACAATGATAAGTGAGGAACTTCATTGTGGCTTAATTTTCAAGTTGTGTATAGACTTGACCTGTCTACCATGTTTTATTCTACATTAAAGCCTTTTCTTTATCTCCTTTTGAATTACATTGCTCCTAATCGCAGGCTCATTCATTCATTCTTCTCTTCAGTTTTCTAAGCAAACAGAACAGAAATGCTACCTTTGGGTTTCAGTGGCTGGTTTTTTTCATATATCATAACATATTCGTGAGTTTTTAAGGCAAGCCCCCCCCCTTCCCCAGCACAAGCACACACACATGGTATCCTTGAATATGCCAGAGACAGATAGGGCCAAATTTGTGAATGTATTGCGTTAAAATTCCTGTCACAAAACTGTTTCCATATGGCTCCTCTTCTGCTCAGAGATTTTATATGCTGTGAATAAAGTGTAAGTAAATCCTGCTGTTCATCTTGCTTCCAACTCACTCTGTGTGTGACGTGGCCTTTGGTTTCGGCCTCTTGGAGCCCTGCACTCTGAAGCGACTGTGAAAACCTTCCTCCACTCTTCTCTAGCCTGTCTGCAAGCCTCTGGCACTCAAGGTGTCCTTAGCCAAGCCAGCCAGGTGTGTGGATCCCCCACTTAAAACTTTGTTGGTGGTTTTTATGGTGTCGTGGTGGGATGGAGGTTGGGTTGGCAGAGCCTGAGCATGGTGATACCCGCTTGGGTTTAAATTCTCCCTTGGGTCATCGTGGAGCAGTTCAAACCTCCGTGGGCGACTTCACGCTCTATCTCAGCCACCAGCGACTCGCTCGGCTCAGCAGCAAACCGAGCAGTCTCGGTCCCCGAACTGATGAGGTTTTGCCACGTGCCGGCAACTGTGCCCATTGTTCTCTCCCATCGAGGGGATGAGGAGGATCAGCCACCCACTGAAGGTCCACAGCACGTGCAGAGCCTCTACGCACACTTCACCAAGGACATTGCTGCCATCCCACATGCTTGAAAAGATGTGGGGTTTTTTTTCAAACGAGATTCCTGGATGTTCTGAGGCATCTAGGAAATTAAATAATTCTAGTAAATTTTTTTGCTATTCCACAGCTTGGAATAGAGCTTTGCTGGGATGGAGTCTATTATCTACTAAAGTTATTAAGCTAAACAATAAGAGCCAAATATGTAGGAAAAAGAACACCGGTGAGTTATTTTTAGCTTTTCCTGAAACCTTTCTATAACAGGAAGGAGCAGATCTGTCAGTGGAAAACAAGTCAATCAGTGGTTGTCCTGACCATCTTTCCTTTACAAACTTTTATCTTGTCTAAGGACTTCCAAGGCTGCTATCTTTATTCAAATTACTGTGTTTTACTAACACCTGCCCTATAATTTGTTGTTTGCTTGTTGTCATGTCACAGAGTATTACAAGTTTCACTCAATGCTATAATCATTCTCAAATTCAAGCTTTAGATGCTCTGAAAACGTTGGTAACGTGCAGGTTTAACAGATGCTGTTAGATAGTGATTTCATTTAATTTAACCAAATAGAAGAAGAATCAGAAAATAACTCAATATTTCATATCAGCAAGGAGAAAGCCCTTGCTTGAAGCTAAATCCTTTGTAGACCACAAATTGTCGAACTGCAGAGCCGAGTTTGTCAGCCTTGAAAGTGTCATGTAGGATAAAGTGCTGCTGTCCCTTGGAAACCTATTTGCAACCTATTCTGCTGCAAGTCCAACCGAAAATTTCAGTTCTGCATCCTTAACAGTGATCTATTTATTATTTTTTTTTTTTAAAAAAATACTCTCAAGTCAAACTCTCAGACTGCAGACTGGAATGGTTATATTCTTGAGATGGCAAGAGGTGAAACAAGGGAATTTGAAAGCGTTCTGGGGCATCCTCCTTTGCCAAACAGGGGCACAAACTTAGAGGAAATGAGGACACCCACCTCATATTTAAACGTATCTATATAAAATAGGGGTCTTTCTCTCCTACCTGTCCATGTAGTTAGTCCTGTTATTTACTGGCATGTTACTATAGCTAGAACCCCAAAGTGAAACCTCAACTTTGTGCAGAATATCAGATTTTAGTATGACAACTCTGTCTCTTAACCCAAATCAGACCTGTGCGAACAGTCTCGGTAGGTCTATTTTGGTGTGTGCAAACTCTTTATTTGGGCAAATACATCAGTATGCTTCTAGCAGGTACGTGTTCCAGAAATAAACCCATGAAACAGTGAAATCTTTGGAGTGTGGAGACTTCCGTAGGCACTTCATAAACGTATTTCTAAGCACCTGCCATTTAGAGAGGCTTATCCTTGAAATGGTTTGTTATTGTTCCAAAAAAAAAAAAAAAGAAAAAAAAATCACGATGTACCTGCACGGATGGCATATGGCTTTAGACTGAAAGAGGACTTTTGGGGCTCTTCAGCATTTATTTCCTCTAAAGACTTTTAAATACACGTAGTTCCATGGCGCATTTCACCATTGTGTGTGTTTATGGGTTCACACGTATCGCAGTGCTAATTGCTGCTCTTTAAAGCACCTCTTGAAATCTGCTCTATTATGGCAAAATAAGGATAAAATGTACTTTTCTTGTCCTACTCCCAAGGTGTAATAAAAGCCCTGTATCCTGCTCTTTAAAGCGTTGTTGCTGCTCGATGAAAAATGCTCTTGAGCAACAGAGAAAATAGCATATGGCAAAACAACAGCTTTACTGTACACCAAACTCTTGTATTTTTTTTCTTTTTCCAGCCTAATCTCTTACAGCTACAGTAATCTTCATTGTTAGCTGAAACGATGGCAGGTAAGACTATTTCCAGGCAAAACCGTGACCTTTAAGTTGACAGTGTGCTCTAATTGGTTTCAGTGATAAACCCCTGCACAAGTGGGAACGGAGGATGCTCACAAATCTGTCAGAATGAGAGAGGAATTGCAAAATGCGAGTGTCATCCAGGGCATTATCTTTCTGCAGACGAAAAGTCCTGTTTGGGTAAGGAACTATGGACTCTTTATTGGGAGGAAAGGTATTAATCAGTGCTCTGGCTTTCTGAGCTTTGCATGGAAAGGCAAATGTTGTACCCATGGAGGTATACATTTTGAAGCAGCAGTTCTCACTGTGATAATTGTGTCAGCTGATTGTCTTGAAGGACCATTTCATTAATGAAAATTACTCTGTGATCTCTTAAATCATGCTTTCTAGCAACTGGATTTGTAGATGCTGTAGTGTTATTCTTGTAGGGTCCCTTTAAAATAATGGCCCAGATAGAGCTCCAGGAAAATTGGTTCAAGTAATGCTCTGAACCAGGTCACTGAAAACCTATTTAGAATTCAAAGGGCTTTTTAGCTGGAGAACTGTTTCCATATTAATAGAGCAACTACTGTGAAGGAAGAAATCACAAAGTCTAAGATTTCCAAAGAAAGGAGCTTAAAAAGTTGAATTCCAAAGTCCTGTATTTAGTCTGGGATTTTCAAGAGGATCTAAAGCATTTCTAACCCAAAATATAGGGGAATTAGAAACCAAGATACCTGCTTTTCTTTCAATATGGTGCTAGGAAGCTAGATAGTTTATCAGTTTTATGAAGTGCAGAGCACCTGTGGACTTCATAGTGCGTCTGTTTGTAACAGCCTTGTCGGGATTAGGGTACGTATTCAGATGCTAATTTTAAGCTCTTTCTTTTAAAAGCCTGGCCAGAATTTTGCCAATATTTAACTACTTGTTTTAGGTGTAGAGGGTGCTGGGTGCTTTACAAAATACTTGCTTCCTATCCAGAGAATTTTACTCAGTTGCCTCTAAGCCCTTCTGTGAGTAGCATTGCACACCTCAGTGATTCCCCTCTCTTATTGGGATTCTCATGAGTAAGGTTGCTGAAAAAGCAAAGTATTTCCAAGTAATGTAGACGCTTTGCTAATGATTAATAGATGGAAACAGCAGTGGGTTTAATACTAGGGTCGGCATGTTACTTGTTTTATCTTGGATACACGTTGACAATTTTGTTAATTTATGTATAAACTAAAGCACTGAGTAACTTGCAATGTTTTACATTGGAACAAATTTTCTTCCCACCTCATGGCAGCAGTCTTTTGAATTATTAAGCGTCATGTCTTACCGTGAATATACAATTACTGGGGTTTTTTTTTGCTCCTGGAAATTATTCAGCGTCTTTTGCAAAATTCAAGCTGGTATTTGACTCTTTGGAAACTGAGCTAGAAGGAGACAGAGGGCAATTGAAGTGTCCTACTGCAGCTATTAGCTGTATTTACAAGATAGGAAGAAACGTGTAGGATGGTGGCTGTGCTTCAGTTTTCCAACTTTTTCTGTTTGAAAAAGCAGAAAACGAGAAAACAACATTTACAGCATCTGCCAACGTGCTCTACTTGCAAAGTGACAATTAATTACAGAAAAAAGGAGAAATAACCCATTTTGTTCTAAACGGCAGCTACTCGCGTTGCTGCAGCTTCAGAGAAGCTGTCATTTATCCTGAAATTTTCATGAGTCGGTGTGTGGTGTTTGCACTGCCTGGGGCCTCTTTTTGCAAGCAGGCTGACTGCATTCACAACTTGCGTTCAAGTACAAGGAGCCAGGGCTACGGTGCTGGAGAAGAGACCAGTTAGAAAGTGGTTTGCTATGCTGGAAGGTTGAGGAGCTGCACCCCAGCCTGTTCTCTCCTGTGCACAAGAGACTGACCCGGGATGGTTGTGATAAATAAACGGTTTTGCAAGCGAAATGTCAGAACAAGAGAAGAAGCAGGAGGTGGGGTAGGGGTTTGCATATGCAAGGTGATGCCAACCTTTGCAAGGAGGCTGGTGTTTTCTGCAGCTGTGCTGCGCAGCAGCAGTATTCAGTGTAAGCTTTTGGACTTTTCAGCCCCTCCCCCAAAAATTATTATTCCTTAAAAATATTTTCATGCTTTTCCACTAGGTTTTTAGTGAGACGGATGCCTTTGGCGATGTTTGACTCCAAAATACAGAGTAGGGAGTGGAAAGCTGTGGAACAGGCTGCTTGACAGAGAACTGAGTGAAGAACAGTCTCCCCACTTCCAGCTTTTCACCTTTTTTTCTTTTCTTACAGGTGAGGTGAAGCTCTGATGAGAGTTGGTGTCTCCCTGCTGGCTTCTGTAGAAGAAGCTTCAGGAGTCAGGGATGTGACAGAGAAAATCTGTCTCCATCGTACCTGCTGAGACCCAGCCACCACTTAATCCAAACCATTTCACATTCAGGAAATTGTCAGCTCTTTCCTGCTCCATTCATTTCAATGTAGTGGCTGTGAGGACCCTCGTGATAATTTTAGGGAACTGGGAGAGAAGCAAGAATTTTGTAAAGCACCCAGCACCCTCTATACCTAAGACAAGTAGTTAAATATTGACAAAATTTTGGCCAGCTTTGTAAAAGAAAGAGTTTATAATTAGCGTCTGGATATGTACCCGAATCCCGACAAGGCTGTTACAAACAGACGCACTATGAAGTCCGCAGGTGCTTTGCACTTCGTAAAACTGATAAACTGTCTAGCTTCCTAGCATCTTACTGAAAGAGCAAAACAGGTATCTTGGTCTCTAATTACCCCACATTAACTCTGTTAATAGAGTTCTTCATGTGGCTTCTTCTGACGTTGCTCTTGCTACAGGAATAATAATATCTTGGTCTCTAATTACCTCACATTAACTCTATTAATAGAGTTCTTCATGTGGCTGCTTCTGACGTTGCTCTTGCTACAGGAATAATAGACAAGCTACTGTGGTTGATTCTGTCAGTGTAATCTTTGGTATTGTAAATATTCATATTGAGAGGTTCAAAGTCAGCAGTGTTTAAAAAACAAAGATTCTTCCAGAGAATAATGCTGTTGGTTCAGCTTTCCTGGACTTAGCAGCTGCTGTAATTTGTACTCTCACATCGGGATGCTCTTTCAGTGGACATGTGGAAATCACGACCGTGCGCCAGTAGAGCAGTATTATTTCTGATATTTTAACATCCGAATGAACGCCTCTGCCTTTCTCACTGCTTCGCAGACATTGATGAGTGTGCAGAAGGGAGAGCCAGGTGCGCTCATCGTTGTGTGAACACGCTGGGGTCCTTCACCTGCGCCTGTAATCCGGGCTTCGAGCTGGGGGCTGATGGAAAGCAGTGCTACCGTAAGTGACACTTCTACAGCGATGCGTTTCAGGCTGTCTTATCTGCAAACTGCTACGCTTCATTTTTAATTCAGTTGGATTAGCACTCCCAGCAAAATAAATGTATGCAGAAGCTCAAGCTTAATGCTATTTTCTTCATCTGCTGCTGCTGCTGGTTTTGCAGGTTGATACGTTCCTAAGCCTGTGTTCACAGACCTTAATTACTGCCTTTCAAAGAGCAAATAGCCCTGTTGGTTTATCTTCAGTGTCTGGTGAATTCTATTCCAGAGCAACCAAAATATTGCTATTCTGTGAAATGTATTCATTCCTGCCCTCCTCCTCCTAGTTTATTTTTTATATGCTGGATCTGATGCAAAAGAAACCAACATGATGTTCTTCTCTTATCTTTATCTGTCTGGGTTTACTTGGGTTTCTTCTGAGATTATTGACACTGTTAAGTAGATTCTTTAAAAAAAAAAATAAAATAAAAGATTGGGGATGAAAAAACCATTTGAAATAACAACATTTCCCAACTTGAAAGGTTTTGAGCCCTGTTGTCTTCCCTCACATCCTTGCCAGTGGGATTTCTTAATCAACACTACTTTTCCTGAGAGGGGGACTGACTCCAAGTGCTGTTAGTTGATAGGTCATCCCTGGGCTGTCCTTGAGGGCAAATTTAGGTTAATAAAGGAGGTGACATGGAAGAGTTGCTGTTATTATGGCCCTAACATAAGCTCACTGGAATGCAGACAGAATGCATGACGTGTTTTAGCAAGAAGGTGGGCAAAGGTGGTTCAGTCTAATAATACTGTGCAAGAGCTTCCAGCAGAATTTCCCTAGGACAATATGCTGGAGAATTAATGCTCTCTTTAGGAATGTTTGTGTAGGAAATACTTAATAAGGATGAAAATAAGTTTGAAAGCATTAACTTACACTAATAACAAAAACCAAATATGTGAGAGACATTCTGGAGAATTATATTGTAGGTGATAGGAGTAATGCAGTGGTGGAAGAAATACAATTAATATATAGGAATGAAATGATCTGTTATGAAGATAAAAAAGCTGTTTAGAGCCCTTAGATTTCACTGCGATTTCCTGATAATATTTTTTTCTCAATGTTCAACAAATCTCAGGGGCTGGTGAGTGTCTGTGCCTTATGTACAATATAGCAGAGCAAACAATAAAAATAAAAACATTCTGCATATATTTATGATCAGGATTATCCCAGTGTTTGAGCAATTTACAATCTTTGTTTATTCTTTCATTTCCCCAGTGGTACAGGGAAGAGCTGTTTTTTCCAGTTTTACTGCTGAAGAACTGAAAACAAAGCAGATGATGAAAATAGTGTATAAAGTCAGATTCTGTGTTTAGTTGCTGGGTTTCCTAAATCCCAGCTTAACACACTGGACAGGAGACTCGATTTCTTCTCCCTGGTGCAAACAATCACACTATGCATGAGATGTAGCCTTTCATAGATGTTCTAATTTATATCCTCTTCCAGCGAGACTTGCATTTCTTATCGGCAGGCGGTTTGCTCCCTGGGGCGCAAAAAGGGATCGGAGCCACCGACACAGGTGTGTCTGTGAGCTGCAGCAGCGGCTTCTGTACCCCATCTGATGGCCACCAGCCTGATCTGGGATGTTTCTGGGGCTCCTTTAAGGGAGGGTGTTTCTGAGTTCTCCTACATAGTGTGGGACATTAATTCCTCTTTAAAGAGCTCTGAAACAAGACAATCCGTCTAATTCTTCAAGCGAAACTTTATAACTGTCCTTATATTTTCTTTTCATCCTAAAGAAATGGTTTATCGAAGTAGCTGGGTGAGAATGAGATGGCCAGATGTTCCCTTCCCTCCGTGAGGGTTTCCACTGGACCTGACCAAAACGTTGTGAGGACAATCAAGCACAACCGAGTGCAGGAGGGTGGATGATCTGTCAGGGCCGATGAGCTTGGCATCGTGCCACCACCCTGTCTTTAATTGCAGGGGGACAAAGTCTCAGTAGAGAAGCTGCCATGTGCCCCCCTTGAAGGACCATCCAAGGGTCAAAACCTGTGGATTGTTTTGCTTTAGGTGTCAATCTCACCAACAGGAACCCACTAGGAAACTTTGAAGGTATTGGTGGTGCTTCCTTTCCCAAATGCATACAAAATTAAAAGCTGCTTTCGGGAAGGAATGGAGAGTCCATATTGAGATGACCCACCTGACTTCCTCAGCCGGTTCCATTCCTCCTTTGGGGCAAGGGCAGAACTCACCACTGTGCTCAAACAAAGCATAAATCTCAGGAGAGCTGTGCCCACTCCTGTAGTGGGCAGAATGCTGAGACAGTGAGCCAGCCTCGTGTTACCTAAGTTGAGAGCAGCCACTGTTATGACTCAAGGAGACAAATAGCTGAAGTTCAGGGACTCCAAAACGTGCTCCAAAATGTGCTCCAAAACATGTGGGAGCCGAGTTTATCTTTCCTGCTACACCGGTTGGCTAAGGAGGCTTTTTTACAGCAGGCTTATTCTCCAGCACCTCTCCCCCTGCACTCACTTTTTAACATCCTTTTGATTTATTTCTCCGCCAGGCATCGAAATGGAAATTGTCGATAGCTGCCAGGACAGCAACGGGGGCTGCTCTCACCACTGCGAGCACACAGCGGCGGGGCCACGCTGCTCCTGCGACAACGGCTATCGCCTCGACTCGGATGGCAAGACATGCGCAGGTAATTCCTGGCGAATGCTGAGTCTCTGTGGGACGAAGGAGGAGATGTGACAGGTCTCTCTGCAAGGAGAGGCTGCAGGAGAGCTCTCCCTCAAGGAAATCCCTTCCTGTCTCCTTCCCTCCTTCTACACATTTTAATTAATACCATCCTCTGGCACTTCTTCAGCCACTGCTCCAGCTTGCCTCACTCTGCATGTTTGCTGGGATTATTAATTAACAAGGGGACAGAGTTCTGCCTCCTGAATGGAAGATGACATTTTGGTGAGGCTCCACTTGCTGTATCTCATCGTGTCCAGTTCAAGCATCACTTTCCTGCCTTTTTTTTCCCTTCCTTTCCTCAGCTGGGAGGAGGGCTGGCTCTGGCTGGGAGCAGTAGCGCTGCTGTTAGCAAGCGCTTCGTGCCCAGGCTCTGCTTTGTGTTATGGAAGTTTTTGTATTTCCATCAGATTTGCACTGCAATAAGATTGTACTCCTGGCTGTGAGAAGTCTCACTTAGGAAGTGAAAGCAATAAGAGTTAGATTTGTTTTTATTTCGAGAGAAGAGCTTAAAAATTCCTTCATGTTTTTAACAATTTTACGATGCGATCTTTTTTTGTTGTTTATGGCTTTTGCTATGCAAGCTGTATCTCGTTCTGGTTTAACATTGCTGTCACTGTGTCATTAAAATTTTAAAGAGGTGGGGGGGAAGAGAAAGCAAGTATAGGAAGACGTGAGGAGAGATGGAGAGCAGAAGCTCTGGTGAATGTGAGAGGCATTGCAGACAAGGAGTCTGGCAACAAAAAAAGCCAAGTGCAAGAGAGAGGAGGGAGCAAGGGAGGAGGGAAGCACCGAGGTCTGCAAGGGTGGTAGATGCTGGAGCTTAAAAAGGAAAGAGAAGGTCAGGGAGGCAGATTTGGATCCTGAGCCTTGTGGGGGTGGGATGGGTTACACCGTCCTGTTAGCGTAGGGATGAGAGGAGGCAGAGCAGCCTCCTGCCCACAGCCCAGTGCTGTGACCTGCTGATGGGGACTTCAGAGGGAAAAGCAGCTCCTCTGGGCACAGCGAGGGAAGTGAGAGCACAGGGGAAGCGTTTGGCAAAGCTGAGGACATGAAAAGCTGCTCTTAACATCAAAAATCTCCTCTGTGTTGGGTGCATATTTTGCACTCCTACACAGACAAGGGGCTGTTGCTAGAACCCCGAGCAAGGCATCATCTGGCATACTGCGGAGAAGCTCGGATTGTGACATTTCTGGAAAACACTCCACATTCAAATAACCTGCATTAATTATTTTCATGCTGACCTCCTCACCTCGATTGATTAATTGCATTTTCTTTCTCCTCTTCCTCCTGTCGGTGTTTCCTAACGGTGTTGGTACTCCTCCCAGGGTTAATTGAGACACTGACCTTTCCCATCGGCCGCTGCTCGTCTGGGTAACCTTCAAGAGCATTTTGCAGACTCAGCATTGACAAGGTGGCCCTTGAATGGCCACCGACCTGCTCAGCGGGCTGTGAGGGCTGAGATCATATGAGAGCCTGCAGTGAAAAGATAACGGCTCGGTTCTCCTATCTAATCGCCAGAACAGCGATGTCGGCGATACCAATTTCGGGATGGACACGGGGCAGGATAAGGCAACGGGCAATTAGTTGTCAGAAACCACAGTTGAACCTAGCAGGCTGCTGATGTCCAGCAAACACATTGATGGGTCAGAGAATTGTTTCACTGTTAGTTTGCATTAAATAAGGTTGAATGTAAAAAAGTTCAAAGGGCTAAATGGAGATTAGTATTAAATAGATGGTGTTTGTGGGCTGGTGTAGACCGAGTTGGTGGCTGCTTTGTAAATCACCTGGTGTCAGCTAAGACTTGCAGAGCAACACCTGGACACGAAGGGTGTTGGGTGCTGTGGGAGAAGCTAGAAGAGAGCCGCTGTCAGGATTCAGTGTTTTACCTGGCTGGAGGGAGAGGAAAACATAGAAAAGCACGTGCTGAAAAGCATGGTAGCTACTGAGTGAAGGCATGGCAGCAGCTCAGACCGTGTCCAAGGGCTGGACGAGCTGTCCCTTCCTTGCAGAGCTGGACGAGTGCGAGAGCGGAGAGTCCTGCTGCTCCCAGTTCTGCATCAACTACGCGGGAGGCTACGAGTGCACGTGCAAAGCGGGATTCCAGCCCAACGCCGACGGCTGCGCCTGCGACGGTGAGTCCTGCTGCACCAGTGCCGGGCTTGGTCTAACTAACCACAGCAGTGGGAAGAAGAGATGCTGTCAAAGCTCGTCCCAGGGCTTTGGGCATTTCCCTACTAGGAGAATCAGTGACCATGCGCCAGCTTTTCTGGTAGGGTTTTAGAAATGTGTGATTTTCCACTTTGTGAGACCGGAATAAAGTACTAACCCAGTATCCGGCATGGAGAAAGAGGGGCTGCGGGAGGTGAGCCAGCAGAGAGGAACTTTTCCTCCTCTCTCCGTGGACACTGTATATTGATGTGTGTTAAAGACTGCTTCTACAAAAGGAGAGCCCTCAAAATAACCAAAGGATCAACTAAGCTTAACAGCTTAAAGCAGCTGTTTTCACTTGAGACAAAACCAGGTGAAATAATCTATTCTCTGTTACCCTGAAATGTTTCAATATCTCCAACACCAGTGAGAAAGAGAGCCCCAAAGCGTTAAGAAAATCAAGGGAGGGGGGTTTATGTGCAGAATAATTTTTCAGATGCAGCCTGGCACAGAGTGTACTTTCCAAGCAGAGTTGCTTGCACCTAATCAGCATTTCTATCTGTTTTTTTCTAGACGTGGATGAATGTCGTCTTGACAATGGCAACTGCGACCATTTCTGTGTTAATTCGCTGGGGTCGTACGAGTGTGTGTGTAAGGAGGGTTACAGGCTTGGTGTTAACAGATTGTCCTGCATAGGTAAATTTTACTTTTACATTTTGAAAGCCATTTAAGTACTTCCCACTGATTGAGAGTATGAATTCATTTGAGATTTTCACAGAAATTTGGGAGCCCAGTTTGAGCCATCTCTGAATGTGGCCAGGGTAGAGCTACGTGCAACACGTGCGCCCCAAGTTCATCCTCTAGTAATGGCTTTTGCCAAAGATTAGTGTGAGATGAACACTTAAATCCCCTGGACATGTTTGAAAACCTAAACCTCATGTTTTAGATATAAATACTATTTTGACAGTTCTCCTGTGCTGTTTGATGAAGTTTAATATCTTGTGGGAGAAAAAAAAAACTAAAAAGGTAGCCAAATTCTACTTTGATATGAACCAAGGCAAGTTTTCCACTGAAGTCAGTGGTGTAATTCTGAATTTCTGCCAGCATAAGCAGCACAGGCTTTAGCCTAGCAACTTTATAATCAAATTTAGCACCTGCTAACCATTGGGTAGAGTTTGATATTTTAACCAACTCTAGAAAGCAAGCTAACTGATTTCCCATCATTTTTAGGCTAAAATTTTATTTTTTCTGAAAATAAATTGGACAACCAGCCTCACTCTATATTTATCATCTCCAAAATGAGCTGGAGTAATGACCTTTGTTAACTAAAAGTAACCTTGAGCTTCAAGTGAGGGAAAATTAAATTTCTCATTTAATTTTTTTTTTTTGGATTCTCCAGGACTGGAGTTTAATTCCAGAAGAAAGAAAAGGGAAAGATTTTCTTTTTTTCTCCCCCGCCCTTTCTTCTTTTTTTTGGAATAGCAGGAGCTGTTTATAAGTAGAGATGACAAGGGGAATCAGATGTGACTGCTGTGCAGACTGCACAAGGGTGAAGCTGGAAAACCTACCAGCATAATTATGAAAAAAGAGAAAAAGATGTGAATGAAAGTGTCCCGGAGGAGGCCTTGGGGCCAGGTCCTGATGGCACATGTGTGTGTCAGCCCTAGGTGGGGAGGAGCTGGATGCAGAGGAGGCGGTGGGCTTTGCCGGGGCTCCAGGGCTGCAGTTCAGAGGTCCCCCCCAGCTCCTTCGCTACACACTCGGCGCCCTCTATGAGGAGGAAGACCCCCGAGGAGAGCTCACCCTGGTGCACAGGGTCGGTGAGTGAACGAGCATCACATTTAGCCGTTGCAGAAAATGTGGGAAATAGTCTTAGAAAGAGGATTCGGGGCGAGAGTAATGCTGGGCTCAGCCGGTCGTAAGCCATGAGGAGGAGTGAGGTTAATCCTTCCTTCTGCCTGTCCTCCACAGGAGCAGAGGGGAGACATCATGTCATGTCCTATCTCAAATGGGACGTTTGGGGAACAGGGAGGCTCCTCAGTTGTGGCTGTTGCTGCCTGGATGCGGAGAGAGGCAAAGAGAAAAGTGAGCAGCCCAGCAAGCAAGGGGTGGGAGGCTTCTTGGGAAAAGAGGGTGTCTGCACAAAACCCTGAAGGCAACAGACAGAAAGATCTTCAACCTGAGTGCAAGAGGATTGTGCCAAATGCCCCAAATCCTCCAAAGCTGGCTCTGCTGAGAAGCAGCTCTTGGAAGATGCTTTTTTTCTGTTAGAACTAGGAAAGGAGGGTGTCGAGGTGCATGTCCCTCTTTACAAAACCTTTATAATAGTTGGAAGATTTGTTGCTTAAGAGGTGAGAAAGATGACCCTCTGGAGATTCAGTTCCCTTTTGATGCTTTGGTTGTGTTCTCTGGGAAAAACACGGAGCCGTCCACACTCATCCCGGGCGAGGACTTGGCACAACCGGTGGCAAAGGGAACCCATGAGCACACACAGTCACAGGAGAGGCTGACAAGCAGCGTTGCACTCCACCTGGGCTTTGCATGACTTCAGACTTTCCTCGTGAACATCAAAACTTCATTGCTTAAAGAGTGTTATGAGTCGAGACCCTGTGCTTGCTTTCCAATGAGTGCAGCGTGTGCTGGTGGCTCACCAGGGAGGAATGAGATTTCTCAATTTTGTTATGTATGTCCTGTGATTTTTATATGAGCTGTAATTACTCATCCGAGAACTGTGCCCTACAGGCAGAACTCAGGAGCTGGTCTTGACTTTAATAAAAAATTAACTTATTTTCATGAACAAAACTGTTAAGACCTCCCAAATCCCATAGCATCCAGCTGGACTCAACGGCGCTGATAACCAGTTGGGAAACTGATAAATGAGATAACCACAGGCAAAGTTATCAGGCCTAGAAACCACAATCAAATATTTATTGCCTGGTTTATTTATGTTTAGTGACATAAATTCGGGGATTATCAATCTTAGCTGAGCATCTGCGTTTCTAAAGCTGAGGCTTTGCAGCACGTGAGGAAAAGGTGATGGAGGAATGAAACTTTTAGTGGTTTAGTAAGTTCTTTTGAAATTATTGTTGATTTATTCCTTATGCTTTCAGACATATTTTTCTGCTGCTATCTACATTAGAAAAACACGACTTTAAACAACAAGCTGGCGTCAGTAATTAAGTATTTTCCATAGATTTTAGGACTTTTTAATGTAGAAGTGTGACGGTTTTTAATGGTAATCTTTATTCTTCTCCTAAACGATGAATTTGTAACCTGTTCCAAGCTTGGGCATTTGTTCAGCTTCAGAAAAAGGAACAGTTGGGTGCTGAGACCTAGAGGAGATCTGGCCTCGCACAGAAATGACTGGTGAAAAGCAACCCGGCTGCTGACTTTATTGTTGGCTGAAATAATCTGCCAGCTCGCTTTCAGGTGCTGTTCAAAATCCCCTTCCAAAAAGCCTCCAGCCACAGCCATAAAGCCTCAAAGGTTATAAACTGCCCGTGTGGAGAGGATCTTAATGTCACAGAGATATTTTATCAGAGAGTGACATTTATGTTCGGTGCCTTTCTCAATAGACCCCACAAAGAGAGGACGGGAGGGTGCGGGTGCAAGGGAGGGTGGGGAAGGTGAGGGAGGAACACATTTTCATGTTAGGTTTCCTGTGCAAACTAACCCTTTGTTCATATCCATGAAGAAAAAAAAGGAAGTGATAAATGTGTATTATGCTTTGTTTTCCCAGAATAACACCCAAACTGTGCCGTTAGAAATATCACTGCACTGTGCTTAAACAGCACCACGTTCACCTGCTGCAATAGAAGGACAAAGAGGAGAGCCTGGCAAGGAGAAAAGGAGATTCTCTCCCCAAAAGTACTTTATATTTCTAAGCATTAACTTCAAATTCCCTTTTTCTGGAGGGAGCATAATTGCTCTTAAGAAATAGTTCGAAGTGATCCTTGATGGGCAATTACAGCATTTAAAGGAGTATGCTCCAGCTAAAGTCCCAGCTTTCCTTTTAGACTCTGAAATTTGAAGAAGGAAATTTGGAAATCTTCATTTGGGACAGTCTTTTTTGGGATGACTCAGTGATATTTGCAACGCTGCCAACATGAACGAGAATACTTTATTTTCCTTTGGGCTGTCAGTGTTAACGCAGGTTCCTTTTTCCCCTTGTGCCTCTGGGGTGTCAGGTAAGAGTTTTTGTCCAGATGCTCACTAAGCCTGATGTATTTTTTAATTATTTTTTTTTCATTTCAGTTTGCCTTGGTAACACTTTTGGCAATGACTGTAGCTTGAGCTGTGAGGATTGCCGGAATGGGGGCAGATGCAACAGCGAAGGCAGTGGCTGTGTTTGCTTGCCTGGCTGGACGGGCATTATCTGTAACGAAAGTGAGTACAGAGGGTTTGCCAGGTGGGGACTTGGCCTTGGAGCTGTGACGCTGCAGATTAGGTAGGAAATAGGAATAAAGTGTGGTGCTTTTCATCTGTGAAGCTCTCTGAGGAGCACAACTGCCTGACAGGCAAATCAAAATGTTATTGTAACGTGGCACACCGTGAGAGATGCTGCGGTGTGCAGCCGAACCCTTGGTCAGCAAGGTGTCTACAGCAAAACCCTCGGTCAGTGAGGTCTCTACACCAGGACCCTCGGTCATCGAGGTCTCTGCCCTCTGGTGCAGAGCAGTATCGGTGCCGAAGCGTTTGCAGTCGTCTTCATTCCTATCCACTCTGCTGCTGAAAAGTGCCAAGGCTTGTCTACCATGCTTTGCTGCACAACTCGCCTCACTGACTTCCACAAGTCTGTCCCAGCAGGTGGTGTGACAGCCTGGTTTAGATGGACATAGACCCTAAATTTGATTTTTTTTCTTTACATTGCCTTTTATTTTTTTCCCATCCTCATGTTGATAGACTTGAGCCTCTTTTTTTTTTTTTTTTTTTTTTGTATCATCATTCTTTCTATTACTGACATAATTTTCTTCAGATGGTTAAGTTTTCATATTGGAAATTTTATTTTTCAAAATTCTTTTTCTGAATTAGCCAATGCCTTTTTGTAATAGCTTTCTACTCTTCTTATTCCTGCCTGCTGCCTGACAGATGATCTTTCTGATTCAGCAATATGTGTCAAAACTAACTGGAAAGATAGAGCAGTGATTTCTTGACGTACCGTTCACTTCTTGATGAGCTGTTCGTCACCTGCAGTTCAGCAAAACTTGTTGCTTGTCTGAGACTTCACCCAACAGTCTCTCTGCATGTTTGAGATGGGCCACTCCGTTTCATGGTGCGTGACGTGATGGCCCATCATACTCAGAAAGTCTGTGCTGTCACTGATGAGGCAAATAGATGATGAAGAGTTATGACTTAGCGCTGGCAGACAGCAATCTTCAGGTTAAGCGCCATCAGGATTGTTTAGGAGGTGTCATCAATGGGCAGAAGTATAGAAAAAAAGCAAATAATTGAAACCAACAGTCTACCTGCAGTTAACTGTGGGAGACTGATCATGTATTTGGTTTGTAAACACCGGAGACAGCTGTGAGAATAGGAATGAAGAGGATTTAAATGAAAATTTCTACTCAAGACGGTTCAAGGTATCAAGTTAGGATATTCTGACTTCATGGTGCTCTAGATTATAAACATTCCAAGACAAGATACAAATTCCTTAGTTTACTTCATAAAGAAAAAAAACTATATTTGCTCTATATTTACAGTAGATATCCACGCATGTAATCTGGTAGAATTCACCTCTTGAGTTTAAAGAACTGTAATGGGATTGAGTTACTGAGCCAAACCTGCAGTCTGAAGATGTAGACATCGACAGTGATAAATTCAATATACAATCTGCATGAGTTAGCCATATATGATTGCTTTTACTCTTTTCACTTGCTTTCTTAATCTACAGTATAGCTCATGGGTTTAGGGTAAGCTAAACAGTTGAGAAAACTGGAACTAAATTTCTGTAAGAGTCACAGAATGGTTTGGGTTGGAAGGGACCTTTAAGGATCATCTAGTCCAAGCTCCCTGCCCTGGGCAGGGACATCTTTCACAGTAACGCACCGAAGAAGCCGAATGGAAATTGATGTGAAATGTCATGTTTCTTAATGTATATTGGTAAAATGTCAGTTAAGTGGGATGACTCCAGCAACTGTATTTACTCAGCTCTCTCGGGCTGCAAACAGTGACGCAAGGCTTCATTTCACAATTGTTTTGTGCTAGAGCGATGGGGGCTTTAGGAAAGAGTCCTGTGCAGTTGTGGATCCATTTCTGCTGTGATCATCTGGGGAATTTAACAGATTATGTCAGAAAAACACAGGTTTTTTGTATAACAGTATTTGCGAAGGAAAGGGAAAAAAAAAGTCTAAAATAGTTATCTCCAAATATTCAAATCTGTGCTCCAATTTTTAAGCTTTCTACTTCACAGGTGATGTTTTTTGAGCCTTGTGCATTATGTAGAGGGAAGCATATGCAGGGAGAATTTGGATATGTCACACAAGTAAGATTGCTTAATTCAGATGTCCTTTGAAAATGACCTAGTATTAGATGAGTCTCTATTACCTCATAAAAAAGAATACGACCTTGTTTAGAGCCCGCTTGGCTAAAAGGACTCTTTCCTTGCTTTGTTTGGCTCCTGGCGTCTCATTTTGCTTCACTTCTCTCGGAGGGAAAGGATTCTATGATTTCCTGACCCATTCCTCTTCCCTGCTTTCTCCGCAGCTTGCTCCCCGGGGACATATGGCCCAGGCTGTGCCGGCGTTTGCAAGTGCCAGAACGGAGGCTCCTGCGACCCCGCGACGGGGCAGTGCCGCTGCCCGCCCGGCGTGCACGGCGAGCTCTGCGAAGATGGTACGGCCGGTGGTGACGGGTGCCTCGGGCCTCCCCGCTTCTTCCCCCTTGTTTCTGTCTAGACACAATTGCACGTGGTAAATCTTAAGGGCTTGAAGGAGAGCGGTCTCGTTGCATGAGACGCTCTAGAGCCCCGCTCTAGACTTGGCTCGGCGTGGTTTTGATTTAAATGCTAAGGAAAGGGAAAAGGGGTGGGAGAAAGCAAGAGGCTCGTAAGGGTGGACTGCGCCAAGCCCCAGGTCAGCAACAAAGCCGGCGTGGGCATTTCTGTCGTGCCAACTAAGAGAGAGCTGATTCGGTGTTTGTGTTTTGGAGCTGATGCCCTGTTGTGTTTGTACACTCCAAAGGTTGCCCGAAAGGATTCTTTGGGAAGAACTGCAACAAACCCTGCAACTGTGCCAACAGCGGCTCTTGCCACAGACTCTACGGAGCCTGCCTGTGTGACCCCGGGCTCTATGGGCGCTTCTGCCACCTCAGTAAGTCCCCGTAATGATTTGGATCTTTTGATTGAACACATGCGTAACGTAACCACCTTAAAAACTTTCCCCATCATGCGTAAAATGAGCAAGGCTTTGGGTTCTGCGATGAGTTGCGAGTAGCAGGAGGATGCGACTTTTGACGCGTCCCAGGAAGCCTTGAAAACATCATTAATCTTCTCCTCTAGCAATTAATCTTTACCGTAAGGACCGAGATGTACTGATGCCCAAAGATGAGGAGGATAGGTAGGTTTGGGTTGGAATGGGCAGGTTAACATTAGGGTTGTTGGTGAGGTTAAAGTCACGGTTGGGGTGGGAGCTGAGGAGCAGGGCTGGCTGGGGCAGGGTGAAATGTTAAGTGGGAATAAAAAGGGTCAGAACAAAAATAATGTAAACCAGATGGTCAGATTTCTTTGCACTTAGAGGTTTTGTTTGTAAAATCAGTGGAAGATTGAAAAATAGTGTGATTTTGATTTTTTGTTTCGCGAAGGCTTTTGTTTTGTATATTACTTCATTGAGAAATTTAGGTGAGCTTGCTTTGAAACGTTTCTGGTTCTTGGGTTTGCCATATGTTGCTTGAAATTAAATGAATTACTTTACGAAGAAGTCATGTAAACTATATTTTACACGCCCACACATTAATAAGCACTGTCACAGGACTGTGGATGTATTTGCTGGAAGTACAATGAATGTTTTGCTTTTTGCAGCGGTGCACAATTTCGAATAACTCGTGCATAATTACTGAGCTAATGATTCCTTTTCATCTGGCTGCAGCCTGTCCCAGGTGGGCTTTCGGAGCTGGCTGCTCGGAGGAGTGTCAGTGCGTGAAAGAGCACACGCTGGAATGCAGCGCCGAGAACGGGACTTGCACCTGCAAGCCTGGCTATCACGGCAAAAAATGTCAGAAAGGTATAACAGAAAGCCAGAGTCCATGTGTCTGGCTAATTCCCTTGTCCTAACGCTATTTCTTATTCTTCCCCCTCCCCGCGTCTGCTTTGTTCAGCTGCTGGTGCTACTAATATATTCATATTCTACTAATTATTTTGTATGTTGTTTTTCACACAGCATGAGTGCCTGTTGTCACAGGGCTTACAGGAACGTCAAGGGGAGCACAGCATAAGAACACAGGAGTTTTTAGCCTGATCAAATGACAACAGAAACCTAGAAACAGAATTCTAATACAACCCTCTATAATGAAGACTGTGGGAGTTTTCACTTCTGTTCTTTCCTTTTACCACAGTAAATAAGTCGCAAAAACCGTGTTTTGTGGCAGCAGGGTTGTTTGTAATCGGTTTCAGTAATGCTGTTTTTTCCTTCGGATTTGCAGGTCTTTGAATTCAACTTATTCTTTGTAGTTTTGGGGGGTAGTTCAAAGAGAATTGTATTCCACATTCATGTTTGCATGTCTCAGTAGCCCTCTCCAGACAGTAATGGAGTAATGCAATAAAGATTGTCCCTTCAGATTCCTCTCTGGGCAGACAGGAACATGTTGGATTTATGACGCTGGTTCTGCGGGGTTTCGTGGAGAATAATAGCGATGGTATTTAATATCTTTTTAGCATTCTTGGTAACGTGCTCAGTTCTGGGGGAGAGCATCCCTCGCCCAGCACTGGCTTTGCACCAAGGCAGAGAGCAGCAGAAGGTACAGACAGATAAGAAGAGTAATTCTGCAATGCCTGTAATTGAATATATCCTTAAGTATTCTGACGCTCTGTTTCTGGGTTGTGTTTAAGCAGTAACCTCTTTGAAACATCCATGCAAGTGTTTAATAAGTATTTACTCTTTGTTATCACCATCTCTAAAATGTACACTGTAACAGATTTTTCTGCAGATTTCTGCCAAGTTCTGTTATGACTTTTGTTCAATTTTCTCAACCCTTGCTTTTTCTTATATGTGTTCTGTGTCTGCTTGCATTTTCCAGAGTGCATGCCTGGCTTTTATGGGGCTGGTTGCAAACTGAGGTGCGACTGTCCGACTGATGTTTTGTGCGATCACGAGACAGGGGCCTGCAAGCATCCATGTCCACCAGGGTTTCATGGAGAAAAATGCCATTTATGTAGGTACTCACTGCCTGCTTCCCTGGGAGGTAGCCTTTGGAGGGGAAAGCTTTATGTTCAGATACAAAAGTTGTACATAAAAGACACATTTACTGTGAGCTGGCAGTTCCCTGCTGAAGCCAAACTGAGTTTGGGAGCCTGGCAACTGCTGCATCGCTTCGCTTCCAGAGGTCGAGGCACAAGGCTGAGGCCAGTCACTAAAACTAACATTTTGTCGAGGTGGCTATAGTTCCTTTTAAAACTTCAGGCACAGATTTTCTAGAGCTCTGTCTGTAATTACAGACAACCAGCCGCTGAGATGCTGGTGCTAACACCAATCGCTTGGTACCAGCACAGCTCAGTTTGAAATTGCTGCTGGTGGTGCCTCCTAACGTCTTCAGAAATGCTTCTTTACACTTATTGTGCCTTTGGGTTTCTTTTGACCAGCTTGTCAGCCTGGGAGCTTTGGGGTGAACTGCCGGCAGAGGTGCAGCTGTGGAGAAAAACCGTGCGATCCGAGGACGGGGAAGTGTATTTGCCCAGCTGGGAAGACTGGTGCTACGTGTGAGCAAGGTGTGTTAGATTTTAGAATAGTGTCGTGAGTGTCGTGCTTTGGAAGATACAGTAAGTTATTCTGTTTCCCACCAAAACTGCTGCAATGCAATTGGGTTCATTTGTAGAAAGGGCAAGTCTTGGTGCAGAACATATGACATCCACCACATGGAACTGCTGGTAGAGGAGGGAGTGTGGTCTCTATGCTTCAATTAATAGCAGTAATTTGTATTCTGGGCTGGGTCTGTACAAGTTGGGCAGTGATACCAGAGCATTGCAGCAGCTCTGAGTCCCAGAGCAGAGCTTGGGACTGTGCTGCCATATGGACACACTGTGCCTCAGGAGCTGTTGGAGGGCCTTGGCCAAAGACAGCTATTGCAGCACCAGCAAGCAAAGGACCTGGAACAGAGGAATGAATTAAAAAGGAGAGCATTATTGTGGTGGTTAAGTAAAGGGTTGAAAAAATTCTCAGGGATGTTGAGCTATCAAGGGGCTGTGGGATGCCCCTCTTGCACTTGCAGAGCTCTGGTTATTGCCCACCTGGGGAGCATCTGCCCTGCATGGACCTGGGTTGTGGCTCACTGCTCCACAGAGCAGGAGCCTGATGGAGATGGTGGAGCTGTATGGAGGCCTGGGCTTCACCCTGAATTCCTCTGGACTTGGATGACCAGCCTGAGTCCCACGCAGCCCAGCAAAAATACAGCATCAGCCCTCTCCGCCTGCGTCTGTCGGCAGATTTCCTTTGTTGAGTGCAGTAATTCATTTTTCAGATATGTCCAAATGCTCCTGACGTTACTGTGTCAGAAACCAGACAAAAAAACCAGACACACCATGATGGAAGTTGGAAGAGAGCCTTTGGGTCTGTCTTTAGATGTGTTCTTGTGTGCTGCAGTGCAGGGCCGTGGTGGCTCTCAGAAGGTTTACTGTGACAGCGCTGTAGGTCGGGAGACATAGTACAACAATCCTTGATCCAGCTTAGGTTTACTGTTATTTTTAAATTCTTCAAGGTAACAGCAGAAATCTATAACTACCTCAATACAGTAAATGGCACTGGGGACATCCCCTGTGCTTTTTTTCCTAGATTGCCCGGCGGATCGGTGGGGACCAGACTGCCAGTCCTCCTGCAAGCCCTGTGCCAACGGGGCCCAGTGCAACAGAGAAACTGGAGCCTGCGAATGTCCCCCCGGCTACACCGGGGCATCCTGCTCCTTGTGTAAGTCCTCACTTTGGCCTTTCCCGTGAAGAGAAAGTCAGTTTGAAAATTCACGTTAGGGTTTGATTTCTGCGTTCGTGCTATTCTGGGAGATGATCCTAATGTTAGACATGCTGATCCAAGATAAAATACCCCTAAGCTTCAAGAATTCCTCAGGTTGGATTTGACGTTATTTAACAGAGGGAGATTACAGATAAATGCAGATGAGCAGCTAAACTGCATCCCAAATTGATATTATCATTAGACTTGATTTATGTCAATGTGTACTTAGAAATACAATGTTTAACAGCCTCGATACTTGCATTGTAATCTTCTTGTTTGACAGGAGGTGCTGACCAGTTAGCCTGTATGGCATCACTCCTGGATTATGTTTGCAGCAGCAGTCCTTGGTGTATATAATTTAGGATTAAATAGTAGTGAGGATCATAGAATTATAGAACAATTCAGGTTGGAAAAGACCCTTGGGATCAGAGTCAAACCATTAACCCTACACTACAAGTTCACCCCTAAATCATCTCACCCAACACCCCATCTAAGCAACACTTAAACACATCCAGGGATGGCGACTCAACCCCCTCCCTAGGCAGTCTGTTCCAGGGTCTGACCACTCTTCCATGAAGAATTTCTTCCTAATGTCGAGTCTAAACTTGCCCTGTTGCAACTTGCAACCATTCCCCCTGGTTCTGTCCCTAATTCCCTGTGAGACAAGACCAGCACCAACCTCTCTACAATGTGCTTTCAAGTAATTGTAGAGCATGATGAGATCCCCCCTCAGCCTCCTCTTCGTCCAACTGAACAGACCCAGCTCCCTCAATCGCTCCTCACAAGGTCTGTTCTCCAGGCCCTTCCCCAGCTTTGTTGCCCTCCTCTGCACTCGCTCCAACACCTCGAGATCTCTCCTATACCGAGGTGCCCAAAACTGAACACAATACTCAAGGTGCGGCCTCACCTGTGCTGAGTACAGAGGGATGAAGGAGCAGTATCGGCGCTGTCTCTGCCAATCCACCAGAGACCTTGGGAATATACTCAAGCAACTGGCCTGTGCTGCCACGGCGTGGTTCTGTACCCACCTCTGGGGTATTAAAGGCTGCTTAGCCATGACTGTCGTGCTGACACTCCAGGACAGCACTGCTTCGTGCAAGACCTCACTGGTGACATATTCTTTCTCCTTGCTAGTCACAAAACCTCTTCTGATGAAGATTTTTGCTCGGTGCTCTTTTTTTCCCTCCTCTGATTGATCTCGCAGGACAAGCCCTCAAAAGTCACTCCAGCTATTCCCACTTTACAGGACTCATCCGCAGACACCTCGCATATGAATTGCAGGTGTTTCTTTCATCACGCTGTTTTGATTTCTGGGTTCAGCTAATACATGTTTCGGGGGGCAAGCTATGGCTGGCTTCTTGCAAAAAAAATCAGTCCATGCTTGAGTTTTTACCTGGGTGAAATTGCCCTCTGCTCATCTGTTTTCAGCCTGCCCCGATGGTTACTATGGACAAAACTGCCTGCTGTTATGCAGCTGTGGCAGCAATGCTCAGTGTCACCATGTCACCGGAGAGTGCATGTGTCCCCCCGGCTGGACTGGCCACGACTGCAAACACCGTAAGTCAAACGCGTCTTCCTTCCACAGGGCACACAGCAGCTGCCAGGGACTTAACTGCAAATGTAAGAACCGGCTCTGTTTGTTCTTAGTCTCTTACAGGATTTTTTTTAATATACTTTTGCTAATCTTATTGCTTCTGAACTCGTGTGTTTGTGGGTTTTCACAGACCGGGTGGTTATAATCCTTAATTATCTAGGTTCAAGGTATTGAAATAGATGGCTGATGAAGCGCAAAGTATTGATATAAGCTCTTATTTCAACACTATGGATCCCTTTGCCCAATGCCATCTGTCCTGTCAGAATTGTGACTGACAGACAGTTTGGGTTTTCATTTTCAGCACAGATTAGTTTCGAGATTAATTCTCAGTTTTTCATTTTGTTTAGGGGAGCTTTGCTCAACAACTGAGCGGTGTGTACAGTCAGGCATCTTAAGGTCACTTCTTGACTTGTGAATATAAATACTGGGAGAAATTTTGTTCTCTGGAAGAGCAGAACCGTCTTCTGTTGACTTTAGCATTGCTCTCTGTGGTGATGGCTACATAAGAGTGCGGATTTGCCCTTTTTGGAAAACACCACATAAATGTTAAGCTATCCTGCTTGATTCTTTCCTTTTCCCGTTTCACATCTTTTCTGTTTGATTTGTTATGATCCCTCTTCGAAAAAGCCGACAGAATACAAACCTCTTTCTAAACTTGGTCTTAGACACATAAAACCATACAAAGTAATTGCCAGTGTTGGCAACGGTAAGTTGAAACTGGCTTTGCAGGCTCGGTGCTGAAGGAAGCTCCAGGAGAATCTGAAGTTTCCACTAGTAAGCATATTTTAAAAATCAAACCAGCTGGTAATGTGTAAAGCCATTTAGATAGATTTCCCATTACTCTCTAGGCTGTTTAATGAATTGTGTGACTGTGGTAAGAAAAAGCTTTTTTTCTATGCAAGATAAAATACGAGAAGAGTCGTTTTGCAGAGATGTCTCAGTAAGGCAGCTCTTCCCTCTCCTGCAGACTGGGCATGAAGCAGATGCCCAACTCCAAAACCAGGATTCTGTTGCCCTAATTGGCACTTTCTTCTTTATCTTTACAAGAAAGGAAGGGGGTGTTGTGATTGTCATGAGCATGCCGGTGCTATGTGGTTTGTAGATAGAAAGCAGCACGTGGCTTTAACAAAGACTGAGAGATTTATCTGTGTGTATCCATGTTGCGTTTCTGAATATTTGGAAGGAAATATGGAGGATGCTCACAAATCTGTCTTGTGGTACCCATCAGCTGTGCAGACTTTCCCTAAGCGAGTCGATAGCTGATGTTTTATTTCCGTGAACTTACGCATTTATGGCTGTAGATTGATTGAGATGGGTTGGCTATGAGTGGTCAGTTTTCTGTGGATGTCATAAGATCTGACCACTTTCAGCTGGAAAAAACCCGGCAAAAATCATATTCATTTCCATTGCTTTGTGCCCCCAGCTGCAGCTGAAAGGCTAATCCCAAGCTCCTGTATCTTAAGAGGCCATTTCACATCTTTTTTGTTCTCTCATGTAGATGTAAAACAATCCGTTAGGCGATCTCGATTCTCACTGTAAATACCATTTTACTCGGCAGCCTGCAGTAGCGGCCGGTGGGGACAGCGCTGCGAGAAGGAGTGTGTCTGCAATAATGGTGACGGCAGCTGTGATCCCGTCACTGGCTCCTGTCTCTGCGAGCCAGGATTCACCGGGAAGCACTGCGAACAGAGTAAGTCGCCACTTTGTCAACACGAGGAATTTGCAAAACCAAGAAATTATTTTTTTTCCTGGTAATTCCCTCCAGGCTGTACTGCCTCCGGTCTGCCCAGCGTGTCGCAGGGCTCTCAGGTTTCATCAGGGTTAGGTAGTTTCCCTAATTTAGATTCCAGAAAAGTTGTTTTCAGACTTGTTTTGGCCTCAGCAGTTACTTTTAATGTTAAGACCTCGTGTGAGTTGTGGGATTGATGTATATTTGACTTGTGGCATAAAAAGTTCCATGTTGGTTTTCTTTATCCAGTCTGAGGTCTGCACTTTTTTTTCTTCATACATCTTTTTTGTAAGGCCAGGCATATAGAAATGCTTCACATGTCTTACCAGAAGCCCATGATCTCCACTGATGTAGCTCTAGTAGAGGTCAATAGTAGATGCCTTAAGAGGGTAAAAACAGGCATAGGGAATGTTTCCCCAGGCTTCATCAATTTGTCGCTCAGGAGCTTCTTGAGACAGAAGCAGTGTCTCTATATTTAATACAACTTGATTTTTTTTTTTTTCTTTCCAATTAGTGTGCCTATTTCCTTTTTGATTCTATGCAAACATTTTGGTACCCAACATTTGGTTGCGTAGTTAAGATGCTCTTATTATTGATTATATTGAAGTTGTTAAATAAGATGAATATTTTATCTATTAATTTAGCAATCTTGCAGCAGCACAGATGTAGCTACCAGAGTCTCACTAGTGCAGGCAGAATTAACAGCTAGAGTCACACAGAAATGCCAAAACAATCTGGAGTAGTGACCTAAGACAAAAACCCATGAAAGTTGATCTTGCAGCTCTTGTTGCTGTTGGCACAGAGGGAGTGGAAGGACAGTCAGTTGGGAAGACGAGCTTCCAGGGAAAGCGCTGCCAGTTCCACTTCTCTTTCACTCTTGACCTTTCTCAAAACAGCATCAATGCAGACAGAAAGTAGTCAAATAGTTCTTTGTAATCCTCTCTGGCAAGGTAGTCAGTGAAGCCATTGCCACTGACAAAACATCTGGCAACCCCTCATGTTCTATGGATTTTCTGTTTCATTCAGTCTCTTTTTTATCCCACTTAAATTTTGCACGCACAAAATATACACACCTATGTATAAAAAAATGGATATGTATGTGTGTATGTGCAAGATTGAGAGCCATAATTGTTCCCTAGACATGTTCTGCTGCCGTGGAGGTGAGGTCTTGACTGTTCCTGGAGAACTCCTGAGGCATCTCCAGCCTTTTGCTGCAGGTTGGGCTCTCCCCCTGGGCAGGCAGCTCAGGTTCTCAGGTGTGGGGGCTGTATCTTGGTGTGAGTTTGCAGCAGCCTGCTCGAGCAGAGGGCAGATTCTGTGTGTCGTGGACTGCAAAATCCTTTGTGAAGTGTACTGACCCATTGCCATCACCTCGAAGGTCTTGGCTCTGGGCTAAATGCTGTAGGTTTGAAGAAAACCCTGCCATGGTACGGGGGTTGGAATTAGATGATCTTTAAGGTCCCTTCCAACCCTGACAATTCTATGGTTCTATGATTAAAGCTCAGCTGAGACCCCCACACCTCTTACTGCGCTGGAATGCTATTTTCCTTGCGTAGATTCTCTGGACTCTGAAATTTCATATAGCAGCACAAAACCACCCATTTTTTTTCCAGATACATTTGAGGATGCATTCGAAACATTTTAGGATCGCCGTTGTTTTCTATCCTCTGTGATTCTTTCCAGATTGCCTGAAAATCACTTTGTTGATGTAACTCATTTAAGGGGAAGTTTGCAAGACCTTCAAACAGTGGTACAGTCCCTGTAATATCGTGTTCAGCCAAGTATATCTCTCTATTTCAGCCTGTCCAAAATATCTAGTGTGAATTAGGCAACTGGCCTCATTCTTAATTGATTTTTCCTATAATCCTGGAAGAAATTATTTTTACTCTCAAGTGGTGCTTGCTTTCTTCAGATAGTAAGTACCATGCAAATCTTTTAAAACTCCTTACGTTAACTGCTGTGGAAATGTAATTGTTAATCTGTCCCCTAGATGTAATGCTTTCGCTTGAATTTTGCAAAGCAGAGCCCGTGCGGCATTCAGTTCAGAGCTTTCTGAAGGAAGCCACCACATTACATGTTTTCTCCAGCTTTCCAGAGAAGGGAGGATTTGTAGGAAAACAGAGGATAGGACCTCAAAAGGAGATGGAGAAGCTGGGAGCTCCTGGCTGATGAAGTCCCAGAGGAGAAGGGCACATAAGCGACTCCAGACCCGCACGCCGTGCTGTCAAGCAGGACCTGTGAAGTCACGGCCTTTGCAACTATCAGATGATACTGGTTTTCTGTGCAGAATGTGGACTTTCAACACCCTGGTGTTTTTTCTAAAATAGATCTTAATAAACAGCCCAGGTTACCGGCACCCCAAGGGGAACACCTAATGCTGTTGGTTTTAAGGCATTGCCTGTAGGTCTCGCCTCTTTTGCGAAAAGCAAGCATTCCCACATGTCTAAAATTTCCCCGTTGATCCCTGATCTGCTCCAGAACTAACCGATCACCTGGTTTCTATTCCTTCACCGCAGGATGCCCTGAGGGAAGCTTTGGCCCAAGCTGCGAGCGCCGCTGCCAGTGCCAGCACGGAGCTGCCTGCGACCACGTCAGCGGAGCCTGTACCTGCGCGGCGGGATGGACGGGAACCTTGTGTGAAAAAGGTGCTGCTGCTCCCTCTGGTAGCTTTCAGGTTTATGCATATGTTTGGTGTTTTGGTTTGGTTTGTATTTGTTTGGGGTTTTTTTTAATGCAAAGAGCTGGTTTTATAATTGCCAGCACCCGACATAAATGAATTGTTGGATTTAATCGGGAGATGATACTGAGCTGTGCGCTTCCACCCTCACTCAGCGAAGTGTTTCACCAGGTGCCTAGCTGGTGAAATGCTTTAAATGCGTTTAAACATATGCTGAGCGTATGTTTGATCGTGGTTAAAATTAGATACATGCTTAAGACTCTTGCTATATCACATCTTTATGCAGACTCTCTTTGTGAGCGGGGTCGTACTATCTGAACACTGAGCAGAAAGATGCTTGTCCTGCCTGACACCTTCTTGTCCCTAGTGCCTCTCTGAAACGTTTTAGTGAAAAAACATGGGGATCTGTACATCATCCAGAAGGAGCTCTTCTGGATTAGATGTACTTTTAGCTTTAATAAATCCAACAGGACATTTTCTATTACCTGATCATTTGGTAAAGCTTTGGAAAGGTGGGACAGGAGTCCCCAGAAACGTTTTTGTGAGTCAGTTTGTGGTGTTCTCTGAAGTTGCTGTCATGCTGCATCATCGTGCAGGTCCTAATAAATACGGCCTTGAATGCAACAGAAACAGCACGTAGTCAGCCAGACGTTTTGAAAGTTATTTAAGTGTAAGTGACTGAAGATTCTACAACTGGTGATCATTAAACCAGAGTCACAATTATTTTTTCAGGAGAGCAGCTTTATCAGCCACTTTACAGGGAAGCAGCAGCGCTCGCAGGCAGCTACTGCCCTCTGACGGGAAAGGAGCTGCTCCACAGCCTGGCCAGCAATGCAGCAAAACTGACTGGAGTTCAGAGATTGCTTGTTGTTCCCCTCTCATTCCTAGCAGGAATTATTCCACAAAATAAATACTCTGCTCAGGATTCTGCTGCAAAGCGTGCCTCATAACTTATGGTATCTCCACTATGTCTTTCCTTAAAATGATTTGCTTGAACTCTGCTTTCCTAAGCTTTTTTCTTTTTTTTTTTTTTTAATTGGAGGAACAATATGATTCACTGTGTTGTGGTGTAAATCTGTTCATCCCAGCACGAATCAAAATGAGGGCAAAGAGGCTCAATACCTTTTGCCAAAGTAGGTGTAAGCATTATGGAGAAGCCTGGTCCGAGCTTCCAAATCAGTCACGTTGGACATTTTTATCTTTTTTAATTCCTGAAAGAAGATTGTGGAGAGGAGGGTAGAAATTAGACCCTGTTTTCTACATGTTTTCTCTCAAGCAGGCGGGGTGTTTGCTCTGGGTTGACCTCTGCTGCCTTTTCACATAGAAAATTTCAGCCAGAATGGTTTGGCTGCTTCCACATGGTGAAGAGGGAGGAAAACGCGTGGGTGGTTTGCCCTTGGTAGAACCTTCCTGGCACCTTTCTCTGAGGAGCTGTAGCACTTCTGTTTTTAGTGACTCCGAGGCTGGCAGGGTTTCCTTCTGGCAGGGATGTGCTTTTTGCCATCCTCTCGGCAATCCACCCACGTCAGCCAAGCTCTGTGCCTTGCAGACAAGAACGCAGAGCTTGAGACCCAGTGCAGCTGAGTTGCTTTGGACTTCTCACATACCTCTGATCCTGGAAGAGTTTTTCCATACTCACACAAATGTTGGAACGGCAACTTTTACAGCCTTCTAAGGTCAGAGTCCTAGGGGAAGACAGACCTTATGAAATCTAGTATCGATTAGTATTAATAATTCATATTAATACCACCCTGGCACAATGAACAGATTTCAACTTGTGGTCGTTGCCTCTGGTGCGTTGCATTATGACAGTGTGGGATGCAGATTCAAGTTGAAATCGCAGAAGTCTCAAAAATTGTCTTTGGGGTTTTTTTGGGATTGATTTTTCTTTTTTTTTTCAGGTGGTAACAAGGTACGGCTGTTACTTTCCATTGATTTACTACCTTCAGTATGAAATAGGGCTTCATAGGTTTACGTGCCAGCCCCTGTTGCAAAACGCCACTTCAGTGGCCATTTCCAAGTTCTTTATTTGCCACAAATTTCCATAATCTCTTCTAATTGTTTATTAGCACTGTTAATGTAATCTTAGCCCTTGCTAAGTCTCAGCATTGGGCTTTCGTGGTATCTGTCTTTTTGGTGAAGTTAACCAGGCTTATCCAGCTTAAGCTGCCCCTGTGGATGCACACTGACGGCTGTAGAAAGTTCTTGGAGGATTTATGGCACTTTGGTCAAGTGAGCCTGTGTTTGACATTTTGAGCAGTCGCGTTACCAGCTGACATGCGGCGTCCTGGCCTGTAACTGGTGTTCATCCCCTGGCAAGGCAGCCAACCTAGGGGAAAAGCACCTTGTATCATGCTTGAGAGTGCTATGGTGTTTGAGGCAGGGGTGGTGCTTTCGTCATATTTTCGTTTTAACTGAAACAAGGCAAACATTTCAGTTCTACGGGCTTGCATATTTTGGAGATAGGACCCAAGACTTTGTATGTGCTGCAGTGTTCTCTGAAAAGAGGGTGAAGAATGGGGACAGCACAGCGCCGTGGCTTGGAAGATATTTGCAATATTCACTGCAAACTGGTACATACTTAGACTTATCGCCTGACAGAAATACAGGTAACAGCCAAAACCACATCATCATCCATCAGCACGGGGCAGTTTCCAAGCTAAGCAGCAGCAGGAGATCCTGTTGCTCCGGGTTGTTGTTTCATGAGACCTTGCTGTGAATTATTCGGGAGTTGGACAGACTTCTGTGCTCTCAGCAGCAGGATGCTGCCGGCAGAGCTCGCACTCTTCAAAGTACTTTTGTCTGTCCATCAGCATCTCAGTTCTGCTCCAAGTCAGCTGTTCTTTCTCTCCACCCGCTATCACTCAGTCGTAGTGCTGCCTCTCCAGTAGTGGTGTGATCACATCTAATAATAATGAGTGAGAATAAAGCTGTCGAGCCACTTCCTGAAAGAAAATCAGATTTTTTCTAAAGGTACTGCCTGCCTGTTCCGTCTTTCAGCTCTGCTCAGTCCATTGGAAAAATGAACCTGGTGAATCTTTTCATTCTTTCAAAAGAGCTGCAAATGGAGCAGAGTAGCTAATACTTGCAAGTGAGACTGAAAACAAAATAGTAAGAAATGTTTGTAGGCCCTCCAAACAGCCTAGGAAAGTCTTCCTTTGCATTTTCTTGAAAGCAGCAGATGATACAACTAGAACACTTTCTGTATGGTTCCTCACAAGATCTAGCATCAAAGGAAAAATGAATCATTTTAGGAGGTTCTTTGCGAATGATGCTGCTAGCAATGCCCCTAGATGTATTTCCCTGTGAAAGGAGAATGTTCCGTGCCTGGGGAGGAGGTATCCGAAGCACATGTGAGGTTCTGGCTGTTCCTAAACTGAAGCAGTAGATAGTGCCTCTGCAATCCTGGACTGTGCAAAGCAGTGATCCTACACAAGATGGCTTTGCATGTCCTTGCTTTATGCTGTTAAAGCATAGATAATGTGAGTATCATTTTCTCTAGAAAAGATGCTTATTGTGATCACCCACTGCTGCAGGGGTTTGGTTTTAATGCACTTGTAGCTAAACAGGCAAGTAAAAAAAGAAAAGAAACCCAGAAAAGCAAAAGCCCTGACCCCCCACAAACAATCTTTTTTGTAATAAATGCATTCACCGAGCAAGATGGGTCGGTCTGCCATGTCCTGGGTTGCTCTGCTCCTGTTTGGGAAGGCAATTGTTAGAATTGGTCTCATTCTGTGAAGTGCTGAGCATCTGCTGCTTCTGCAGTTGTCTTCACTGCACTGTTATTTGGTTTAATTCCGTTCCCCACCGCGCTGGTGTGTTTTGTGTGACTTGGGGCACGAGTCCGGTTACGGGATCAGGCCGGCAGAAGAATTATCCAGTTTGCTGCTTGATCTGACTGAATATCCCAGAATGCCACACAATTATCCCATGAATTCGAGGCAGCAGGAGCCTCAGACTTTTCCTGCAATGTGTTTGTTAGCTGATGCATTAATAACAGCAAGGTATAGCCCCTGTGAAGTGTAGCACTCGAAGTCTGCATTTGAACTACTGTCTAAATCAGTGCTGCCGCGGGACAGACTGACGGGGCTTCTCTCTTGGGATTCCAGCAGTTAATCATTATCATAAGGTAGCCCGGCAAGATTTCTGTTTTTAAAAAGATAAAAGGGAAAAGTAAATACTGTGCATGTCTAGGAGTAGCTGACAATGCTGTGTAGTCCCTGCACTGAACAAAAGAAAACTTTGTCAGCCTTTGAAGTCACCTTGGGTTAAGGAGGAGAACTCCTTTCTTGTATGCTGTGCCATACACGCTACTGAAGCATAATAAATAAGGACATAAAAATTGAAGCCACATGCTGGTGTCTCTTCCTTACAACTTGGTAACAGCTCTCTCCTCGGTATGAACCGAGCAGAGACTGATGGATGCCTTTACAGTTTTATGTCAGTATGAGGCACTTCTCTGTTTTCTGAGACAGCACATGCTTGGAAAGTGGTGTAAGCCTCAACTCCTTAATGCCGGAGAAGAAGCTGCAGTCTGGGCAGGATGAAGGGAAGAGCAGCCTTTTGATTCTGAGTTGGTGAAACAACCGTATCTACTAGTCTGAGCTGAGCAGGAGCTCTGAGAGTGGAGAAGCCGGAGCAGATGCTGCAGTGAGTTATGCTACCGCCCTCGCTGCCTAAAGGGTCAGGTTTGCCTGTACCTACAGATACCGAATGTGCTCCCACCTGCAGCCAAAGCAGACAGGGGAGGGCTTTCTGCCACAGGATTGCATCTACATTTCAGGAAGAGGCAGTACAAACTGACTGGGTAACGGTGTCGTTCTGACCTGGTAGAGATCTGTGATATGGTTGTGGAGGGCCATATGTATGATGATAATTGTTATAAGGCTCTGTTGGGAAACCAGTCGTTCTGATTTCCTGGTAGAGGTGTGAGGATCAGGTTTTAGACAGAAGTTTATACTGAACAGGGGGACGAAGAGCTACATTTTATCGAATAACTGATTATTTAATGAACACTGTTGCTCCAGAGATTGAGGGATTCAGAAGTTCTGTGGAAGGAATGATGTACAATTGTGCATCAATAGATTTATTATTTAGTATAATGTAATTATACATGTACTTACACACACAGAGATATGCAGAGAGCTTAAATTAAGGCTACACAGACAACATAATTCCTAATTTATTTATTTTTTAACTCTACATAGCAACCTTAACGTACTGCAGCTTTTTGGGTATGATGTGGCCGACTGACAGGGACTGGTGGCTTATTTTAACTGGTGTCAACACTAGTAGAGGTGTAAACCGAGTCCATGGGGCTGCTCCTCCTTTTGGGTCCTAGATGCAGATACTGAGCTCCTTAAGCTTGCTGAAGCTGTTTTGCTGCATTTAATTTGTCTTGGTTTCCTCTATTCGTTCTCTTTGCCAGGTTTTCATTTCGCCACTGAACCACAACAGTGTGCCTTATATTCACTGTTAAAAAAAATATATCTTTAGAAAAGTGTCGGGAGAGTAGATGCATCTGAAGTTTTGTATTTCAGAAGGCAGGGAGGTCACCAGGGATGGCCCCATAGTCCTTCCTTTTTCCTCTGTCCCTTACAGAACAGCAAGTACTGGCTTGCCTGAATCCAGATCTGTTCTTTCTCCTGTTTTATGGCTTTTCAATATTCTCAGCCATGATTTTCTATGCAGAAATCTGTTGCTTGTGTAAAATGGGTCTCCTTTTTCTGAGATGCACGCAGCAGAACCGTGCAGGCTTCACCGTTGAAGCCACTTTGGCTCTTGAGTGTAGTCACAGTGACATGTGACAAAGCATCCCTGGAAAGACAAGCAGCACCCCAGGTTTTCGGACCTCTGAGTTAGAGTTTATATCCCCAAAAAAAGAAAAAAGAAACAAGAACTCTGCTAAAAATGAATATTTTGTATTTTCAGCTTGTCCAGACGGATTCTTTGGGCTTGACTGCCACCAGGTGTGCAAGTGCAAGAACGCTGCCGGCTGCGACCACGTCCTGGGAACCTGCCGCTGCCTCCCAGGCTGGCTGGGAGAGACCTGCCAGCAGCGTACGTACAGGCTCGACCAGGGACACCTTCCTTTCCAAAGCTGCCAAAAAAAGGGAACGATTTTGGGTAGCTGTGCAAATAATCAACTTCTTTCTTTTAAAAAAAACCCCAAAACTGACAAGTTGGCACTTGTCAGACATTATAAGCATCAGTTTTTAAATAGCAGAACCATCTCCTGCCACTGATGAATCTCTGCTTTTTATTTTTGCGCATCATGAAGGGATATGCAACGCTTTGTCTCAGTTTCTGGTGTATCTCATTGTCAATTAGAAAGTGACAGGTTACTTGCACAAAGTGGAAAAATCAGTGCTGGGACAATTTCATTATTTGAGCATGACAAAAGGGTTTTTTAACTAATTCTTATAAAAGTTATTTGTTTTAAAGAAAAAGCCAACTTCCTAGATTTTCACAAGTATGGATTATCCCACAGTCTTTAAGCTAATAAGGATTATTTTTTGTATGTTCGTGTGTATGCCTGTATAAAATTGACTCCTATGAGAATTGGTTCACCAAGTATCACAGGAAATTGGGATATTTTCTTCAGCTAAATGGCATTAGATGTGGAGATCACCAAGCCTCTTTGCAAAATTTGGCAAATAGGTTTGGGTTTTTTAAGATTTTCAGATTTTAGCCTCTCAACTTCCTAGTTTCACTTTGGGATGATGTCATGGTCTGTACTTCCTTCTGAAAATAGGGCTGCCGTCGGCAGGACTGGGTTGTAGAGCTGGGATGCAAAGCAGCTGCACAAGCAGCCAACTTTCATTGTTAGTGAACACTTTCATAAAGCTTCTTTAATCTGCAGGTCGAAGATCTCTGCAATAGAAAATTATGTAGAAAACAGAGAAATTATACTTGTATTGAAAAAACTCTATTCTCCAGCCATACATCATGTTATAATCCTCCCTGTTTGATGGCTGCGCTTGCTCTTCATAATATTTTTCCTTGATTGACCCCACGACACAACACAGCCTGGCTGCTGAAAGGGCTTCTCCTGCAAAATCTCCTACTCTTTCAATTAATAGGAGGGTCAACATTGGTGAATCTTTCCACTTTGGGGATAGTTCTGCAAACATCCCACTGGTGCAGTCCTTGCCTCCTCACAGCCCTCCAGTGGGAATGCTTGGCTCCCCATCTCCAGCCACCTGAGGATGGTGGTGGTGATACTGCCCGGTGAGCGTAGGTGAACGTGCGGACCGTGAAATAAGTGCAAAGCCGTACTGCAGAGCAGAAGAGGTGCTGTGGAACAGGCACAAGGTTTGCTTCCTGGTCGCAGCCCACTTGTATCTCCCTGCAGCCGCGGCATTAGCAATGTGTCACCTCAGCCCTTCCCCACTCCTTTGACGGCATTAGGGATTGTTCCTATGTGTTTCATTAAATTCAGTTAAGAAGTGCAGCTCTATGTCAACAGCTTTCTGTGCCCCCCTTGCAGGACAAAAAAACCCCACCCTATTAATTCTCTTGTGCTGCAGCCATTAGGGCTTTATGCCACGTTGATTTATTCCTCGTGCTTTTGAAGATGCCAAAACCTCCAAGGTCTTGTTTGCCTGTAAGTAAAAGAGCAAAGTCTGTTAACAGTGGAAAGGGTTAACCTCCTTTTTTCTTGCCACAAGGTGAATCTTAATTTTTATTTTAAGAATGGACCTTGGCCGTGGTGCTCTAATGCCACTCTGAGTAAGGTGACCATGGGTCGGAGGTGCCAGCTCACCACTCCCCACCCTTGTTGGGTGTTTAATATTCACCTTGATGGCTCCTGGGACTCACCAGCTCTAGCAGCTGGAAGGACAATGCTTGTGTGCAAGTAATCAGATTGCAGGCAATGTGCTGGAGGATATTGCAGAATAATTTTGACATTATGGGGTTTGAATTGATCTTAAGCCGGCCGTGCACTGTGTTTTATACACTGCTATCTAATTATGGGCAATACAAGCAGTAATGCCTTTTGTTGAAAGTGCCTAACACTTTCCACTACAAGACTGTGTTTTTCAATTGGTTCTAAATGAATTATATTAATCTGTGATGAAATCTGCCAAGCAAGGTCTGCCTCAGCTTAAGTTTGCATTTGGCAATTTTGGGGGGTTTTGTTTTGAGCCTAAGATATTTTAGGCTTCCAAGAAAGTGGTTTAGGAAAAGTATGTTGCCTATTTATTTTATTCTTTTCAAAATAAACTCTTTCATTGAGTGACATGGTGCCTCATACAGTGATACAGAAGTGAGGACTTGACATTTGGCAGCAGTTTGTGCCAGAGATGTAACCTTCCTTTTGTATACCAACTTCTCCAAATTTTGCTGTCCCAAAAGAAAGCAAACCCCAAGCCCCCCCAAAATTTCATGTAGCGTATGGTCTGTGGAAGGTGAACACAATTCAGCATCTGCATTTTGCCCTAATTATATTAGTACTAAAACCACTTAGTTCTGGAGCTGTTGGAGCTCAGCGTGATCTTTGCAGAAGCAGTTTCTTGTGGTTAAAAAAAACCAAAAACCAAAACAGCCCGGACTGGTTTGCAAAATAAATGAGTACAGAAAGATGGACTCTGCCAGAGCCTCTGCTCAGGGATGCTGATAACCAGAGATTTGATGTTTCGTGGTGTGGGAGCACTTGACTTTGCAAATTCCCTGTTTTCCTAAAGCCAAAGCTTCATTTTGGAGAAATTAATCCCCAGTAGCTGCATGAAATTAAAGCTTCTGGGCACCACATAGTCTTAGTGCCTGTCATTTCCCTGTGTTCCCTGACACTTTTGATGACTTGTGACTTCCAAGTCTGGAAAAAAATCTCCAGTGTTTCTTACTCTGCGTTCAAAAAGGTATTTTAAAGACTGGAAACAAATACATCCTTCTCTTACAGAGGAAATGCACTGAGAGGAAATTTTTGAACCAGGAAGAATATTATAATATTTTTGTTGTTGTTGTTATGATTATTATTATTAGTAGTAGTATTAGTATTACCTTTCTTTTCCTTCTTCCCTTTCCATAAAGAAAGGGTAAAAGACCCAGGGATGTTTGTACATGCAGTTGTGGAACTTCATACAACAGCTGCAATATATTAGTTGCTATCTTAATTTTCAGAAGAGTACTTTGGTATTCAGGATTGTCCTACAGAGAGGCTAAAATAGTTTGTACACGTCCAGTAGAATAATTAAAATTTTCTTCTCCAGAAAATTCTGCTTTCTTATCAGAATTTTCACTGGAGCACTCTTGTCTTCTCGATAAGCGTAGCAAGAGCTCTTTGCATGCATACTCCAAAAACATCCCACAAACCACTGGTAACCAGTCAGAGGACCTGGTTATGAGCTCGTTTTTCCTTTGGCTTGGTTATGATATAGTTCTGGTCTGTATTGTGGAAATATTTAGTTCTGCTCCCAAAACTGAGCCAGAGCTCTGTAGGATGGGCTGAACTTTTAACTTGGCAACCAAGCCTCATTTGCAGAACAAACTTTTAACTGTGATGGGACTGAGCTCCTGCGCTTTCTTGTGGTTTCAACGTGGATGGCGTCCAAGCGATGACAAAAATTGTCCAGGGAGAAATGGTGTCTGTGAGAACCATGTCGGGAAGCTGGAAATCCTCGGATGGGAAGAGAAGGGGTGCAAATGGGTCAGATACCGTCCACCAAGTTCACTCCTGAGGGTCCCCGTGGTTTCGCGCCTCCCTTTGGTCCCCACGGACGCGTCATCCTGCAGCGCTGCGTCTTGTTCAACCCTCAAAAGGAAAGAGGGTGAAAAGGTGTCATTTGGGTCTGATTCTGGGAGACATCACATGCAGCAAGTGCAGGACACTTTTCTGGATCGAGGCGTTGTTTTGCCTTTCCAGTGCACGCCAGCAGCACTGCCAGGATGAGGAGCTCTGGCAGCTTTGTACGACTGGAGGAGAGCGTTGGCAAAGCGGGCGGAGGAGCTGTGCAAGGAGGCCGTCCAACTTGGTCCTCTCACTTTGTATTTTTTGGGCGATACCTGAAGAACACAGGGTAGCGGTACTGTCTGTTTTCCACCATTTAACGCTATCCAAATCTCCAGCGCGATTTGAGATTGCAGGAGTTTTATTGCTGCCATTTTTCACGGGCGGCAGCACTGCACACGGAGCTGCGGTACGGCTGTGAGGTGACTGCGTTAAGTTTTCACCTGGGAGCCAGCTGCTTAACTGAATGTGGAGAAAATATCACCCCTCTCTGACCAAAGAAAAGAGATTCTGGGTGAGCGGAGGCATCCAGCCGTGAAAAATGAGCACTGAAAACAATGAAGTTGTCAGTTCTCTTACCAGGATGCAAATAAATACCTGGGCTGTCAGGCTGGTGGTTCTGCTGGACCATTAGTTTAGCACAAAGACATTCCCCAGGGCAGGGGATGGCAGCTGATCCATCACCTGAGCGATCCTGCCCTTCGATAAAAACCTTTTCAGACCGTGCTACGATACGTATTTTGAAGCCACATTATTTAGTATCGGGGATGGTTAATATATGGGCTTAGGCACCCTTATCATGTGAAACGTGTGTTGTCGGAAGACGGTTCCAAACTGATTTCCCTGGTGCTGGGTTGTGTCTCAGGTTTGCTCCGGGCGATGCTTCCTTTGATGCTTCCTGATGGGGTTTTATGGATTTCTGTCATTGCAGCCTGCCAGGGGAACACCTATGGGCCAGGCTGCAGCCACGCTTGTCGCTGTCACAACGGAGCGCTCTGTCATCACGTAACCGGGATGTGCCTTTGTAGCCCGGGGTGGAAAGGAGCCACCTGCCAAGAAGGTACAGTCAGAAATTCGAAGCCCTCGCAGAGGATTATAGGAGGAAAAAAAAGCTGCTCAGGAGGGCTTCATTGGTATTTTAATTACCAGCTCGTTGCCCTGTGTTGTCGTTGGTTTTGGATTCACGCAATTATGCGATCGGTCCATTAAATAAATCTGTGACGCCGTGTTGCAGGGGCTGGCTGTAGGAGCTCGGTGTTCATGGGGCAGAGGGGGCTGAAACGGTCATAAACTGGAAAGAGGGCTGGTTTTGAAGGCTGGATGATTAAGAGAGAAAATGTCCATAAAAACTCCCATTTATGACACTGAAACCAAACTGTTTCTTTCCTGTGGCCTGCTTTACTCTCCCGTGTGCCCAGCTGATCCTCGGCATTACCATACGCTCTTCTAGACATAAATCCAGACCGTGTGAAAGGCATCAGGGCTTCCAGCCTTGGCAGCCAGACCGATACATGTGACCGAAACACAAGCCCAACTCCAAGGAGCCTTAAGAAAAGAGGCTGGCAAGGAAAGGCTGCTCTGAGGCTTATGTTACACGTCCTAATCCCCTGCATCCAAGCTGCTGGAAAAGGTCTGTCCCATTGCAGAAGGTTCTTTTTTATAGAGAAACCTCACTCTGTAAGCAGGGCCACGGGACTGGGGATGCTGCTTCTGGGTGCTCCTTCAGCATCTTGAAAGGACAGTTAGGGAAAGGAGATAGAAGAATATGTGAATCATAGAATGATTTGGGCTGGAAGGGATCTCAAAGATCATCTAGTTCCAAGCCCCCTGCCCTGGCAGGGACATCTTCTAGGCTCCAGGCTCCATCCAACCTGGCCTTAAACACTTCCAGGTATGGAGCATCCACAACTTCCCTGGGCAACCTGTTCCAGTGCCTCCCCACCCTCAGGGTGAAGAACTTAAGTAAGTTTAAAAGAACTTAAGTCTAAAACCTAATATGAAGAGCTCTTCCCACAAAGAACTAAGCAATTGGGAAGGCACCAAACTGTTCTCGATAACAGGTATGACATGTATTGTCAGATGTATTTTCAGGTTTGCATGAAGACCTTGAATGCAAAGAGCCAAAGCAAAAGTTAAAAAAGCTGTTGTCAAACATGATGACATTGTCAAAGATACCCCTTTTTCTTTAATGATACTTTTGGGGATTTCTTTTTTCTTTGGAAATAAGGAGGTAGAATAAATGTGTGAGACTGGGAGCAAGCCATCCTCTGGTGACTGTGCTTTTGCAGAGGCAGAACGTGCTCCTGTTAACAGCGTTAAAAGGTGCCATTCCTGTGTGTGACAGAGACGTGTGTTTTTGGTGCCGAAAAACTAGGTCCTCTCCGTAGGAAGTAGTTGTGATGGGAGTTAATGAACGTGCTTAATTAAAATTAAGTAAACTGTGAAGTGTCATTAGCCGGCTGCAGTTAGCAGGATTAATTGGAAAAGGAGTTGTGGTTTTAAGAGGAGTTTACAAAGAAATTATTAAAACAGGGAAATCAATAATTCTGCTCTGTGGTGTTCAGAAAGCTGGTAGGAACCAAGAGGTGCTTTTTGTAAGTACAGAGAGTCTTGAGGCTGTTTGGTGGGTCATAGATAGTGCACTTCATCGCCTATTTTGTTCCCAGCCCGGTTTTACATTGCTCTGTGTAATTCCTTATCAGTCATGACCCTATTTTCACTCGATTGTACCTCCCACAGCATCTCCCCGATGACTGGGGCAAGAAGGACTGTTTAATCACAGAATCATCCAGGTTGGAAAAGACCCTTGGGATCATCGAGTCCAACCATTAACCCTGCTTGCAAATTCACCCCTAGGCCATATCACGCAACACGACATCCAAGCAATGCTTACACGCATCCAGGGATGGCGACTCAACCACCTCCCTGGGCAGCCTGTTCCAATATTCTACAACTCTTTCCATGAGGAACTTCTTCCTAGTGTCTAGTCTAAACCTACCTTGTTTAAGCTTGAAGCCATTCCCTCTAGTTCTGTCACTAATTACCCGAGAAAAGAGACAAGCACCAACCTCTCCACAATGTCCTTTCAGGTAGTTGTAGAGAGTGATGAGGTCTCCCCTCAGCCTCCTCTTCCTCAAACTAAACAGACCTAAACCTTAACCTGCACCCTTCTCCTGCCCTTCTTAATGGAAAGCTTTTGTCCTGCCTCTTCTTCGCAGCCTGTCCTCCCGGCTGGTTTGGTGCGAACTGCCTACAGCGTTGCATCTGCCACGGCCGGGCGACATGTGACCGTGTGATGGGCGAGTGCCAGTGTCCCCAGGGTTGGACAGGGATGGCCTGTGAGCGAGGTGAGTCTCATCACATCCTCCATTCCTTCACTCTGCAAGGAAATTCAGTTCTGGTGAGGTCTGGATTGAGGCAGCTTGGAAAAAAAGAGCGAAAGAGAGGGGCAGAGGGCTGGAGAGCACTGATGTTGACAAAATTGGGGTTGTTTGGTCAGAGATGAAAAGAATGGAGGGAGGTATGTTATTGGCACTTGAGTGTAGGGATGGAAACTTGCTGGACAAATGAGAGGAATAAGCTGTTCTGTGTCCCTTGGGGACAGGAAAGGTAAGTGATAACTCAATTTGAGGAGAAAAAAATAATGAAAGAAATCCTCCAAGAGGAAAATTATGTATTTTGAGAGAATTTTGTCAAGGGAGGCTTCATAGTCTCCCTCAGTGAAGGTTTTTAGGACCAGTTTGGGTGGCTCACTGTATTTCAGTGACATAAGAGTGCCCCCGTTGGAGCCCCTCCAGCCTGGCCTCCCATCAGTCTCCCCTGTCTTGTTTCAGAGTGTGGGGATGGGAGGTTCGGCGAAGGCTGTGAGCAGAACTGTAGCTGCCACCATGGGCTTTGTGACCAGGACTCAGGGAAATGCATCTGCCACGCCGGCTGGACTGGGGACCGCTGTGATGTTGGTAAGGGTGGCTCCTTCTGTGGACGCTTTATTTTAACGCTTTCTTCTGCAGTTGGCCATTTCTGCCTCCACAAGATGAAGTTTGTTTTAGTTTGTAACTTAATTTTCCAGTATTCTGTAGGCCAATAAGAAGTAATAGTGGTATGAGCACTCACCATGTATCTCGGGAGCCCAGCAAGCATTTCCTTACCCAACCATAAACACACATCCTTGTCCAAATCATTTTGTCTCCTCCTACCTGCAAAGAAAATGAGGGTATTTCTCTGCCTTACGGGTACAAGGAAGAACATGTGAAATGGAGGGAGTTGTAAGGAGTTTGCTAGATCAGCCACATGCTGCTGCATCTCTGCAAGTCATCGAGGGGAGCTCTGCAAACTGGCCTCTAACGGATCAGGTTGTACCAATCTTGCACGCGGGCCAGATTGCCAAGTTTTGACGTAGCTGTCTGATGGGTTTAGATCCGTGCAAATCACCGAAATAGAAGTCTCACAAGCGGTAGGTATCGGGTGACTTGAAATGTACTTTCAGCTCGGCCGCTGAGGTGCCGTGGTTTTGTGCGAGCCGCAGGATTTTTCTGATGTCTCCCGAGATGCTGAGGACTTACAGAGCCTCAGCCGCTGGTGTGAGCAATAAAGCCTTTCACCTTCCCACCTTCTTCTTCCTCAGGCCATGTTTTCTCTTTGATCTGTGGGGTGGAAAGCAGTACATGGACACAGCATGTTTTCACTGTTCAAACAGCTGCCTCTCTGCACGTTTGTCTAAAAGTGAATGGAGCTGCCAGCTCTATAGGCAACATCTAGATTTGTAGTCTAGGCTATGGCTGAGTCTTTGCAGACTTCCATGTGCAGACCCATTAGTAGCTAGGGCTAAATGCTTTTAATATTTTTAATATATTCTCTTTCAATGGTATGTGTTGCCTGATCTAGTTGAGAGGTGTCCCTGCCCATGAGAGGGAGGTTGGACTAGGTGATCTCTAAGGTCCCTTCCAGCCTAGGCTAGTCTATGATTCTGTGATTCTATTCTCTGAGCATGCAGTATTCTAAATATCCATTACCACGTGCAAGATCAACGGCAGTAACTCATTTGCTGGTCACGGATGCTCTCAGCGCAGCACAAAGACCTGTTGCTCTCTCTGCTTCTCCTCGCAGTCTGCCCGCCGGGATTTTTTGGCAAGCGATGCGAGGAGCGCTGTGACTGCCTGCACGCCTTCTCCTGCCACCATCAAACTGGAGCGTGTCGCTGTGAAAAGGGCTGGCGAGGGAGGCACTGTGACAAACGTGAGTCTTTGCTGGGTGTTCACAGGGGAAGGTTCAGGTCGGCACGTAGGTTCAGGATCCTTTCGCTCCCACGTTGCTCTGTAGGGTCGGTCTGGAGGTGCTTGTGGGGATGGGGGGTAGCTTTGCACCATCCTGCCCTGCTTCGTGCCCTAACGAGGATCGGTTGCCCTGTTGCAGCTTGCTTGCCCGGCCGCCACGGCGCAGGCTGTGCCCAGCGGTGCCGGTGTCCCGCGGGTACCCCCTGCCACCACCTGACGGGCCAGTGCGGCTGTCCTCCGGGATTCACCGGCCACGGCTGTGAGAAAAGTAAGTTTGTCATAAGAACACGCAAATGCATGAATTAATTAAGAAATTGATTTCTTAAATAAAACCCTGGAGATGCAGCGCCTGAAGAGGGAGGAGGCGGCAACCTCACCGCAGTGAAGATGGACGAGGGTTGCTTGTCGCTCACCCAAATGGTTTGGCCAGTTGTGACCTCTGTGCCCAGAGCTGTTTGGGCTGGTGGGATTTGCCCTCGCTAGATTTGCAGCTCCCAGGCTGGTGGGGGCTAAACTGCACCTAAATAGGCTGAGGAGGTGGCAGCGGAGCCCGACTCCTGCCCGCAGTAAAGCAGCAGCTCTGCTTTCTGTTGGCCTTGTACCCGTGAGAGATCGAATCAGAGCTCATGGAAATGTCATTATCCAGTTTTCCTTCAGTGTTGAGTTTGGCCGTCTGGAGCTGCTTTTGAAAGCAGCTGCATAATTCCGACTTTGTTCTTCCTTAACGTTTTCCCTGAGCACCACTTGAGCAAAAAGAAAAACAACAGCAGAAAAAGAATGAAGGGAAGTGACATTGGTGTCCCATATTCTCCACCAAGGATTCCTAAATCCTGACCCACAACCAGGGCAGCTTAATGGAAGTAAGATGTAAGAGTTAGATGTGGAAAGCCCAAAACCTGTAGGCAGTGTGGATGTCAACAGGCGAAACGAAGCCTGTGAGGATGTTGGTGCTACAGCAGCTTTATGAGTTTAAACTCCCTGCAAAAGGTAGAATGTCTTTATCCACACGCCTGGTCCCTCGTGAATTATACTGTTATTTTAGTCAATTTTACCTGACATTTCCCTATGATTTTTTCTAGTGACAAGAAAATTGTATCTGGCCCTTGACAGTTGGGCACAAATTGACTGAACGAAACAAAATCAAGCAATGAAGTAACCCCCAAGTAAATGTAATAAAACCAAAGTCCCGGAGGAGAATGTCATTCTGTAGGCAGGGATTTTATTTAATAAATTTCAACTCGCTCTTTGTTTGAGCACTATATTTACCAAGACAAATTTAATTTATTGGTTTACATTTCCTCTTCCCTAAGCTTGTCCGCCGGGCACGTATGGTAAGAACTGTAACCGCGTGTGTCAGTGCTCTGCCGAGAACGAGGAATGTCACCCAGCGACCGGCGACTGTGTGTGCCGCCCGGGGTTCCACGGGGCCCGCTGCAACCTTCGTGAGTATCTCTGCCACTTTCTAAGCAAGGACCAAGTTATGCAGAAGCACGTGCTGGTACTTTTGAGTTTATCTGTGTCGGTACCTTCAGCGTTGACTGATAGAGTAAGCATAGATTAGGCTCATTTGCAATCATAAAAATACCTGTAGTGTTGCAAGAGGTTGATTTTAAAAAATAAATTTAAAAAAAATTGAATTATAATTTGAATTAATTTCCAAATTTTTTTTTTTTTTAAGAAGCAGACTAATTTACAAGCTAAATTCTTTCCAATTTCTTGCCACACTGAAGAATATCAATATCATTCTCTGCATTTACACCTCTCATCTGGATATTGTGTGGCTCTTTCTGAATACCTAGGCCAAAATGCTACCTGAAATCTGTGTGCTCAAGTGAGGACAAATGGTTATTAGGAAACAACAAGCTGTGATCAACAATAAATCTGAGTGATTCATAAAGTGACTTTGGTTGTAGCGCCTTCTGAGGAGCAGTCAAATTAAACAAATTGTTACTCTGGATTGAAAAATGGTGACTAGTGTAGAGAACAAAATGCCAACTCGCCGAACACTCCATCACAGAAAATATTCCCAGATCCGCGTGCTGGTATTTTAGGACATCTGTAAAGTTGTTTCTGGTGGAATGTGGCAACTGATAATAAACATATACCAAAGTATCCAATAAAGGAGACAGCTAATTACCCTTTTATTTACTACTTTAATTTTGTTTTTACTCCATGGCTTGTAATAGTCTCATTTCAACAATGAAAAAAAAAGAAAATCAAGAAAAAGCAGTTGTCTTTCAAGCTCAGTCTTTCCCTCTTTGGTGAAGGCTGATGTTCTTTTTTTAGGAATCTAGCATGGCTCTGTTTGTTTTGCTTGCTTTTTTGAGTGACAATTTGCATACAAGGGCCGGCTGCAATATATGTCTCTCTAGTAAAGGTTACACCTGCGCTTTATTCTTTGAGTAGAAATAGGAAAGAGGCTCATTTTAGACATGGGCATTTGTATTACCACTGTGTCATCACAAGTTATTCTTTAAAATATAAATGTAAATGTAAGGATTGATTCCATCCTCTTGTACATCGGTTCTCGCTGTGAGAGAGATTGAAATCCAGCCTTCAATATCTAGGCAAGAGCCATCTGGATCCATTATACATTAGATGATAATAAATATTATAGCAGAGTAGTAGTGGAGATCAACTATTTAACAGCATCATTTTAAAGGACTTAATCATGGTTAGCCTGCTACTTTTATATAGCAATCGTTCAGCAGTCATTACTTGTGTGTATGGTACTAAGTCTCTATAGATTATAGTAGATGTCCTCCAGCTTGCTTGGATTCTGAAGATTTTATTTCAGAATTTTGAAGTTTGAAACATTAGTAATTGTGCTGATATAAAAGAATTTACTTACGAAATGAAATCTGTGTTTGGATCCATTCAGAAGGGATTTGGCCACAGACTTGGATTAAACCTGTAACATATGAGACGTGAGCTTTCACAGCGCTGTGTTCTCTTAGATTCCAAAATCACACAGTATCTCGCACAGCAAACTCTCACTTAATGAATACAGTTCTGTTAAGTGTTTACCAGAGAGATAATGAAGTTCACAAAGAAAGAAAGCTTTTATTTGATCTTTGTGGGTTTTTTTTCCTGTTCTCCCCTGTGTCACCCTGGCCATTGCATAGATAGACACAAACATGGAATGAGTTATTTTCAGGTTTAGATGAGTGGAGTGAGAGATTTTAGACCTGATTCTGAAGTGACTCTCTGATAACTGAGGACAGCCAGCATGGCTTTGGTGGGAATACTCCATGTTCCTACCATCCCCACTACTGGGAGAACTGGGACTGCTCCAGGACGAAGAAGCTTTCGATCTAATATTAAAACCAGCATAGGGAACCGCTCCCAAAGATGTGAAATGGGCTCCAGTCCAGTCAACATGTGGTTGGATGCTGCTGGAAACAGTTTCTGGCGACTGTTGCTGTATTTATAGTGCTGCAAAAAAAGGTTCAAGAAAGTATCTATAAAAGGTGTAGTTGGCTGGGAAGTCAAATTTCCAGGAGCCAAGAGCAACGACGCTTTCGTGTTCTCAAATTTTGGAGTGAAGAGCTGAAACAGTCTCTTGGCAGGAGCCGGAGGAAGCAGACAGACTAGCAATAAGGTTCCCATCAATTGTCCATAACTCGGTGAACGGTCAGATCTACTTGAGGGAAGTTATGAATAAAAAGCATTGAGTGGTGTTGTAATGGGTAAAAAACCCCGTGCTGCATTTACTGGGCTGGGTGAAGCCTGAGCCAGAAAGATCTCACCAGCTTCACCTTCAAGCCGTAAGTAACAGGATCCTTCGGAAGTGATTTTTTTGACAATGCAGTTAAGAATATTGGGAAGAAAAGCTCTAGTGCATGCAAAGATTTAGGAGCTCTTAGTCAAGGCAAACCCACCCAAACCAGAAGGAAAAAGTCAGGAACTGAGTTTGAAATCTGGCTGCTGCTCCTGTTGTTCTCTGAAAAACATAAGTCAGATGCACAGGAAACCATTAAATTAGAAAATGTCTTTATGAGATAACTGGTGGTTAGAGGCTAACCCTCTTTATAAAGGCAGGACACTGTGTAAATTACCCTAGCTAACTGCATAGAAGTTCTTCTGCAAAGTAGTAACAGATGAGATGGCCTTACTCTAATAATCATGTGAAAGTCGTGGCTGATGTGTTTGCCCTTCTTCTGCTGCTCTCTGCTGAATCAAAACATAATATAATGCTGCAAGAGTAAATAAAATTGCATTTCCCTCTCAGTACTGGAGCAGCTCTTGCTGATCTTGAGCTGAGGAACAACTCTGAAAGCTTTGCCAGGGAGAAGCAATGTGTTTGAGAGTGTGGGAAAGAGAATTAAAAAGAAGAGAAAAGCCAGATGATGACTGAAAGGAAAGGGAAGAGGAGAAGAGAAACTCACTTAGAGTTCAATTAAATCATTCAATCTGGGTGTGTCCTTAGCTTCATGTCTTGGTGGCAATGAAATGGATGTTGCCGGGCTCGCTCCTTGGTGCCAGGGTTTGCACATGAAATAGATTTTCTGTACTGACAGATGGAAGCACTGATGATGAAGTATTCATTGAGAAGAAGCTATGGTTGAAAAGGGCTGAAGAGAGTATCTGCACGTTATAAAAGTGTGTTTCTGTTTAGTCCTGATGATCTGCTATCCTGATTTGAGTAGAAGCCAATTTTCAGTTTTATTTTAGAAGGCGTCCCTTTAAAGCTTCACCATAAGCTCTCCCTCTCTACTGAGTAGTTCAAACAAGCCAGAGATTTCTTCAGCCACTCAGACCACGTTTTCATGCCTCTGAGAAGAGAGAAAATATATAAAACTCTTTATGCGCAGATTGTGAGAGATCTGTTGCTTGGAGACACGTGCAAATATATATTCAGCCAGATTTCCAAAGTGTAGCCATAGGCTGTCCTTTTGCCAGGGGAAGGAAGGAGCAAAGAAATGACGTGTGGAGGTAGTAGCACTAACGTAGCTGTTCAGCGATGATCATGGTGCTCTAAAAGCACCAGCTTCTCCCTCTTCCAGTACACTGGAAAATGAGGAGGATAACCTACATCTCCAGAGTTCGGAGTCTCTGAAGGCAACCCTGTTGGAAGTGTGTGCCTGGCAGCTCTGCCCAGTTCTTGCCCTCAGTTCCAGCATCCATCACTCTAAACAGTGTCTTGAAAACATAATCTTAGCATGGCAGATGCATTCATGTCTTCTTGACCTTGTATTCAGCACCTTGTCAACATTAGCTGTCTGAGAAGAAACCAGAAATACGTGCTACCACCTAGAAAACCTTTTCACAGGCAACTTGTTGCTGTGTATCACAGGCTCAGCAAGCCATGCAGGACTAGTGTTTCTTCTTGTTATTAAAAAAAGACAACTGCTTTGTTGGGTTTTTTTCCTCAGAGAATTTTCTGGCTTTACATTTAAAGCCTCTCTCTCCTGTACCTATCTTCTGAGAAGGCATCTTCCAAAATTCTGTGTTAACGTCATGTCCACGTTTTCACAGCCTGCCATCCATAGCCCACCAGATGTACCAGAGCAATTCCAGTGTGAAGCGAAGGAGCAGATTATAGAGAAAACAAACTTTCTCCAACTTTAACAATTTTAAAAGATGAGACCTGCCCCAGTATCCCTAACTGGTCACGCTAAAAAGGACAGAGATGGTTCATGTCTTCTCACCATCTCGGGCAAACCAAGCTGTTGATGCTCAAATAAAAAGAGAGACCAGGGCCTCATCTCTGCCATAGCAGGGAAAGGGTGAACAGGTTGTTTTGGAACAGAAATGCAAGAGGAAAACCTCTGAAGAACTGGGCTTGCTTTTCTGGCCACAGTTGTCTGTGAGGAATGGGAGGAGCAGGCAGAGCCAGGAGCAGTTGGACCAGGCTCAACAGCAGCAGTTGGTCCAGCTCTCCAGGGGTTTGCCATTGCAAGTCAGTGATGCCCCACAGAGCACGATGCCCGAAGCAACCATCTGCTTCTCAGTGCCTGCTCCTGGCCATCTAGAAGTGATCAGAATTAGAAAATGAAAATATAATTTGAGTTGTGAGCAACAAAGTGCTTATGACATGAAATGCAATAAGCCCAGTAGCGGCATAGCCTGATTGCTGTTCTGTTCTTTTAAAACAGGGTGTCCAAAAGGTACTTATGGGTCAAGCTGCCAAAACCCCTGTAAATGCCTGAATGGAGGCCACTGCGACCCTGTGTCAGGAACCTGTGATTGCGCGCCTGGTTTCATTGGAGCTGACTGTAGTAAAAGTAAGCCAACATTCATGTTCTTCTTCTTTCAAAAAACAGCAGAGAGAATAATCTGCATAAGAACTTGTCAGTAGAAAAACAGACAGATCCCAGCTACCTCCTCCTTGAATTGCAAATCAGGATTCCAGCTTTGTAAAAAATCTCTTGCAAAATATTTTCCCTCTCTTCTGCGTGCGTAGAAGCGAGGACACTCATCCCAGGATTACAACCTGCTTGCCCAATTTATTTCTAGGGCCAGCTCAGCATGAATTGCTCAGGTTCCTTCTTCCTGTCCAAAATTTCTAGGTTGAGAAATTATCTCAATATTTTGCTTCACACTATGGTGTCATTAGTTTCAACAAATCTGGAAAAGATCAAGTTTTGTCATGGCAAAACTGATGATTCCATGGCAACCCTACTCCTCTATTTCAGAGCTCAATTGTGTGGCTGAATTTCTGTGCTATTTCCAAAGCTATGATCTCTGTGAAGTTCTCTTCAGCTTATTCACAGCAAGACAATGTTTTCATGTTTGGTTGCTTGAGCTTTGCTCTCCGGCATGGGATAGCATCAATATTAAGGAAGGAAAAAGACATCTTTAGCTGGAAGGATGAGCAGCAATTGTATCTCTTTTGGTAGGAAACCTACTAAATGTTCCCTGTGAAACCATGGATTATATTTATAACCACAAGTAAATTTTCTGAAGATTAAGCAGCCATGTCTTTGGATGAGTTTTGGTTTCACAGTTGTTGCTTTGAAGTGCGTTAGCTGGAATAAAAACAAAGCCAACTCTACCTGTAAGATTTTGCCTATATTAAGAATGAAAACTGGATACCCAGGGTGTTTAACAAAAGGCTGTGCTTCCTTCAGCTTGCCCTGAAAACCGATACGGGAAGGACTGCGCCCTGTTCTGTGCGTGTGGTAAAGGTCAGTGTGACCCACGGAGTGGCAAGTGCACCTGTCGGCCCGGCCAAATGGGACCCAGCTGTCAGCAAGGTAACAAAGCGGGACCCAAGGTCATTTTGTCACTTGGGCACACGCTTAAAACAACCAGCAAATAAAACTCAGCGCCAATCATTGTTTGTAATTGTAATTCCCAATGCCTTTGCTTGATAACATTTTATCCTGTCCCTCTCAGCTCCGCCACTCAGCCTTTATCCTTTATCTCGACCATTTTCTCCACCACCCTCGGCCCCTTTGCACTGGGGGATCCTTTCAGAGACTGCAGCCCACGCGGGACATAAAGATGGGGAAAAGGGTAGTGAGGAGTGTGAGGGCAAGATGGAGGGATGGATGGGACTAAATTTAGGGTTGAATTGCTTGAGTTGAAAAAGTTGAAAGGAGAGGATTTGCTGAAGAGAAGGAGTTGAGAAGTGGGGCGAAGGGAGGAACACAAGAGGAGGAAATGTGAAGGGAAGGCAAGTGAGGAGATAGGGTGAGACAGAGAGTATTTGGATGAAACTGCTAGTAAACATGGAATAGAGTGTCCCACAGCCCTCAGGAGACACCAGTTACTTGGGATACTCTGTGAGGAACATATGTTTGTATTTGTTTCCTGTCACCTACATTCTTTTTCAGGATGATCATTTATAATTTTTTTCAAACTTTGTTAATTCTCTGTAGTGTGTCCCCAGGGACGATATGGCCCCAACTGCCACCTGACGTGTACCTGTCAGAACGGTGGCATCTGCGACCATGTGGATGGCAAGTGCACTTGCGGGCTCGGCTGGACAGGAAAATCATGTGAGAAAGGTAATTTTCTGCTTTGGTGATAGTAGATGTGTGTGTTCAAGCACAGGGTTCACAGTGTCTGTAGACCCACAAAAGGGAATAGTTTGTGCTCAAGTAGGCTTCCTCCCAGCTGTGTTCTGCTCTGCAGCTTCTCTCACACAGAACTCTCCCTAGGTAGAGCTTTAGGTCTTTTTTTTCAGGAACAGTTTCCTCGTGAGTCCTGTAACTCTTGTAAATTCTTTTGCATGGACTCTTTTCTTCTCCTGTCCAACTGTTGTGTTCTTTAATTCATGCGGACGTTGTTTTGTGCTCCTCTGAGATCAGCAGGAGCCCACACCTCCCTCCTCTCTTATTATGTTCTCTCTTGTTATTGCCTTCCCTTTGACACTGGACTGCAGTTGAACTTCCCATGTATTGACATCCCTGCTAGTACAGGGACAGCATCTGTCCAAAGCAATTGATACCGTCCTGCTGTCTCGCCCTTGTTTCTTCATGGCAGCTTTCCCATGCACAACGCAAAGCACACGTTTTTAAACAGAGTAATATTGGTTTTCACCCCAGAAACCCTCCTGACAGCTCAGAGCAGAGTATTTCCATGTCTTTCTGTCCATCTCCAGAAAGTCATTCTTTATTTCTGGTCCAATTTATCTCTCCAGAGAAGACATATCTGTATAGTTACAGGCTCAAATGTTCAGGAAAGCATGAGTTTACTGGTATGATGTCAAATAAATTGCTAATTCGAGTTCACAATCAACACAATCTCATCATTACCTCATAACTGCCACGATGTTGTCTCCCCAACATACTCCAGGGCTTTCATTTGAAGCCTTTCAGTCCCTGATATCTGCAGAATATCCACCTCAAACTCCATATATATATAGATGAAGAACTGGTCGTTACAGGGGAGTGTCCCTGTATAAAAGTATCGTATAGAAATGAAACTTTTAAACAGAATTCTTTGATGTGATTGTTCCACTTTGCACCTCGGGAGACTCAGAAACTTGCTTCATGCATCCATGTGTGCTGAGAAGGAGCAGGAAGAAAAGGAAAGATGCTACATGGAGCCACTCACAATGTGAATACCCCTGTGGGCAGGCACTAAAATAGCGCACTTTACCAGTAACTGGCTAACTGCACATTGCAGAGGTCATCTATGCTCATCTCTACTTGCCTGTTCCTCGAAATCTCTGTAACTACCCATTTGGGTTGCAAAACCTCAGTAGGGTTGTGCAGGTGTCACCACCTGGAGTAGTGGGGTCGTAGGTGTATCTTATCGATGTGCTTAGATAAAAAACTCTTCGGAGTCAAGAACGGGAGGGAGTCATGCATGCATCGTGTAAGGGACTGTGTGTTATACCGCTAGAAAGAGCTTTGCTGTTTGTCTTTTGACAGAGGTGGGCAAGTTATTGGAAAATCGAGTCTTGATTTCCACAGCAGAGAATCTTTGACTAGAAGTCAAAGACGACTAATCAAGCATCCTCTTTCTAGTGAGATGATGGTCTTGAAAGATCTTGCCTGACATTTGCAGAGTTGTGGATCTGGTTATTTGGAAAACCATTCTCATTTAAGTTGGTCTGCCCAGATTCAAATTATCCCAACAGTGGGACGTTAACTTATGCGGAAATGGTGCCCGGATTAATTATATTGGCACAGTCACTTTTGCATAACTTGACTTTCGGTAATTGGAGATATGGTTAGTTCTTTAAAAGCAGATATCTCGTTATACATAGAAAGTCTGTTGCTATGTGTGAAAAAGAGATCCTCCTCGTTTTATTAGGATTTGGAATAGTGTGAACTCCAATGATAACATGAAGAAAAGCTTCATATTTTCTTTCATGCTTTCAAAGCGCTTAAAAGAAGACATTGCTGTAGATAGAGGAAAAAAAAGAAAAGAAAACATTTATGCCATTTACTGTGTGGCTTTACAATATGGGGTGTTTGTCTGTTTTTCTGTCCATGTCCTGCCAGCAGAATGTCTCCCAGGGAAGTATGGGTCTGGCTGTGGCTTGGACTGCTCATGCCAGAACAACGGCACCTGCGACAGGTTCACGGGCTGCTGCCAGTGCCCTGAGGGTTACTACGGCCACTCCTGCGAGCACAGTAAGTGGTGGCATCCTGGGCAGCCTTTTCCAACAGTGACAGGATGTGGGGCTTCAGAGAGGGCACACTCACACCTTGCCGGTTCAGTTAAAATTTTGAGGGTGTCCCAGAATCACTCAGTGGCTTCCAGGGCTGAGTAATTCTTGGCGCTGGGGTGGTACAAGTTTAAAAGCACGTGGCATTGTGGGAGTTAATGATAAACATTGTTTTTGTTGGTGCCCAAGGAATGTAGCTGAGAACACAGAGGATTTTTAAAGAGACGTGTGTTTTTCTTCCTAAACCTTGCTCATTCGATACTTTTCATTTTTCAGGGTGTCCCCTTGGGTTTTATGGGCTAAGCTGCCTTCACACATGTGCCTGTAAAAATGGAGCGAGCTGCGATGCGGTGACAGGACAGTGCATTTGTCCTTTGGGTTATCAAGGTGTCCACTGTGAAAAAGGTACTTGTACTCCTCTGATGTAAAAGAAAATGAGGAAACAAACAAAACCAATGTAAAACTCAGAAAGCCCCATGACATTGCTCAAATATTTGTTTGTTGAGAGCAACTTCTTCCGTATTTTGAGCTTTATGAATACCCCAAAACACTAGATTTGGGATTGTTTACCTGTTGCATAGCTGGGTGTTCTCATTTCCCTGTAAATTAACCTATCTGGTTCCAATTAATGTGGTGAAATTCCTGGTCTCCATGATGTCTTGCAGCAATGAGTTCCACATGTCGTTTATTAAAAATGAGTTCCTTTTACTCGTTTTAAATCTGCTTCTAAAACTCCAAATAAGATTATTAAATACGTGCATGTCAGACCTGTTGAGTGTTATGGAATGGTCTTCTAGAGGATTCTAATTAAAAATGAAAATAAGTACAAGTTACATTTCTGGGATGGTTTTACAGATACCTCTGATAGGTTAGATTAGATGAACTCGGCATAAACAGAGTTCATATAAATATTATGCCCGTTCTGCAATGTTGGATTCTTCATTAAGCTTGGCATTTATGCTCTCTTCAGTGGAGAGTTTATGAGCTTTCCTCTGAGACATCCTGGGAGAGCTCCTCTGGCTTAATATGTGTCTTGCCTTTCGAAACGTGCATCTAAAAACCGCTTTTGCCATCAGGCTGCGACAGGGGCTGGTTTGGAGAGAGCTGCCGGAGCCAGTGCGACTGCGGGGATGCTCCTTGTGATCCAGAGACTGGGAAGTGCCTTTGCCCACCTGGGAAGACAGGAGACAAATGTGACATCGGTAAGGGTGATCTTTTCTAAGGGCCAGACTACGTGTAGTTAAACCAAGGTCTGAGCATACCCGTGAAAGGACATTTGGCAGCACTCAAGAATACATTGTTCATAGCAAATTACTCTTTTCAGCTTATCAGCAGCTTTCTCAACAGGCTGTACCTCTTGATTTAATCAATATTTAAATTGATATGCCGATAGGAAAACTGTTTATGGATCAGCTGTAAAATGTCGTTTGCCTTGAGTTTTGGAGAATGTGCCCTGGTGAATAATATACCAAGAAACCCACGTTTTTAAAGACATAGATGGGAAGACTCCAGAGGGTGTAGATGGGCACAAAGGGATCCGATTGCCACGTGTGTTGTCACACGGGCACTTCGTGACCCTTTTCAGACCAACGCAAAAGTATGTCCAGCTCTGGGTTTGCAGGGCAGGATCCCGACGGCTGAGCTACACCTGAAAAAGTAGTCCAGGAACATTTAATCCAAATAAAATTCCTTCACCGGCAGCACAGGCACTTTGGCTGTGTGCTTGGGGAACGGTTGGCCCACGAGAGCAGAATTATTTTGTAAGGAGGGCACAAAAACACGTGAGAATATTCTCCGCTAAGGAAAACCAGTCTCACCAGTGTACCCTCATGAGATGGTTGCAGGGCTGAGAAGAGCAATGGCAGGCAAGATTCTTGAGCCACACTCTGATCACAGTTACAGGAGAGTAAATTTAGGGCAATCACTGGAGAAAAAGGACGGGCAGTGGTTTAGACAAGTGTAAGAAGAGATTTCGGATCCTAATGCTGTGGCAAACAAGATAAAAGGAACATCTACGTGCTGCTATGAGAGGTTCACACCAGGAGCCATAACCCACCTCAGCTCCGTCGATACGTGGGAGAACATTATTTCTCTTTTTGTTCTAGAACAGGGCAGGAAGCAGTTTTAAACAGCCTGTTTTTAATGCACAGTAACTGCTGGGAGCCTAAAGTGCTAGTGCGACCTGCAGAATTAAAATGGAAAATGATTTGCTTCCCTCTCCTCGCTGTCCTGTGGTCACAAAGCGAAGCCACCCAGTCTGCCAGCGCTGGGGACATCGGCCACCCCCGCGGCCAACCCGGCGCGGGGCGTCCCTGAGCCTTTCCAGGGCAATTTCAGGCAGAAGCAGAACGCAAGAGGGAAGCTCAGCACCAAAAATGCAAACCGAGGTTTTGCTTCTTGCAAACTCCAGGAGTCATTTTTTTATTTTTCTTGAATCGGCTAGGGTAGCCCCCATCCATGAAAAGCTGTTATGGGGTAGGTTTTATTTGCATTTTTATTTTCAATTAGGCTCAGTTCATCTGTGATATAACTGTGAGCAGCTGTGACTGTGCAGCAGCCATAAAGATAAAAGGCCTGATTTTAATTTGAACTCTGGTAAAGCACCCATTAAACAGGCAAAATGTTAATTAAAAAAAAAAAAGAGAGAGAGAGAGAATATAACAGACTTTTATGGGCGCTCTTTTTCTGTAGTAAATTAACATTGCAGACTTTCAAACAGATGTCTTAAATACACATTGTTATTAACATGAAAATGTGGTATTACATAAATTAAAATCAGGTCCAGAGGTGTTTGAGGAGACCTTTTCTCATAACATTTCCTAATTGAAAAGGCCAAGCTCTGAGCGCAGGGGGAGAGTTCTCCCACGTGTTGGGGCCGCGGCTGACGCAGGGCTCAGCAGCGCTTTTCTTCACCGAATGGTGCTTGTGTGAGAAAGCAAGCACCTTGATTATTTACGGTATTTTCTAGCGAGGTGAGGGAAAGAGGGCTCTTGTTTACAGTGTATTTAGCACCTTGCCTTGTGTCCTGCTGCTAACTGTTCCTTCATGCCTGTACGCTGCATAAAAAAGATTGCAATGTGGATTTATCAGCCTGGGTATGAAATACATTTGTGTTTGGAAGTGAGACGTTTCGTGAGTTTAATTTGCCAGGAGGCAGCAGAGTTGTGCAATCAGAGTAAGACGTAAGACTGTATATATAAACTGAATTAATTTTCAATTTCATGTCCTTTGGGGGAAGGCTCTCTGCTGGTGCACGCAAACACCCAAGCTGTGCAGTGGGGAGAGAGATAGTGCAAGAGAGAGTGCAGGTCCAGGATGCTGACTGTAACTTTCCTGAGCAGATCCCAAGATCTTTTCGGTTTTACACCAGCAATGGTTTCCATTCTGGGAACTTCTTTGGGACAGCTGGGCTACAGATTGGGGCAGACCATGTGGTAGATGAAACTTGGAGACTGCAAGGCTTTCCAAAATGTCATGTTTTAATGTTAACAGATGTAGGTGTCTCAGTAGCTTCCTGATCCCAGAGAATAGGGCGACTACTAGGAAGCAGTCACCCTTCTCCAAACACTTCTTTCCTTCCAGAATGCAGGTCAGACCAGTACGGCCCCGATTGCTCCCTGCAGTGCCAGTGTGCCAGCAAATCCCAGTGCAACCCATACAATGGGAACTGTGTCTGCCCAGCCACATGGATGGGGCCAACCTGCAAAGAAGGTAACACCAGCTGGAGATGTGCAGCCTCTCTTAGTAGAAGAAATCGTGCAGTGACCACAGAGGTGGTCAGTGGGTTGTTTGGGCAGGAATATCAACCCACCATGCAACCATGGTGCTCAGCAGCAACCACCACAGTTTCTGTGTTGGGTTGTGTGTGGCTGGAGCTGTTCTATGTTTCCATCTCTGGGGAAAACCTCAGAATCTGCGATAGCAGCAGCTTTGCTTGGAAGGGTTCTGTTGTCCTCCTGTGAGGAGGTGTGTGCTGTCCTCTTAAGGGTCCAGGTGCCTGATGGTGCAAATGCCAGAAGTCGTTCCAGGTGGTTGTGAGATCTTGGCCAAGCTGAACCGACTCGGTGCAGTGTTTTCCCCTCAGAGCAGGCTGTGGAGATCTTGCACAGGCTGCTCCAGGATTCCCAAGGCTGCCTGCAGCACAGCTGTGCCGGAGAGCAGTGCACCCTTTGCCTGCCAGTACGAAATCTTGCCCTGAAATAGCCGGTATCCACAGCCCCTGTAAGATGAGTAACAAGGTTTACTTGCTGTGCGTGCCATCATGTCTGCTTATTTTATGTAGAGGTGTCAGATTTTGAAGAGCATGATGAGATGTGCAGAGCTGGATTGGTAGATAACACATTGGAAAACAGATTTGGATTTATTTGGGAATGTGCTAATACACTTGTTGCACTATCTCAAAAGAGTTTGGGGTTTGGTTTTCTTTTTTATTTGCGTAATTTCTCCTTTAATGAGGTATAGTACTGAACAAAAGTTTCCTCCCGCTTGTAGTCCTGTCACAACTGGCTTGATGGCGACGCCATACAATTCTGCATTTAGTTTAGGAAACGCTTTGGGATCCTTCCGTTTGAGAGCTGATTTGTTGTTTTGCCTGCTCTCTGCCTGTGTGAAGAGGCAAGTGTAACTCACTTCTCTTGCTTCTTTTGAAGAGTGCCATTTATTGAATTGTTTAAGTGCAAATTGTATAATCTATATGATATTTCAGTATTACACTATATAGACCGGAAACGGTGTTTCTATTTAATTCTCTAGGTGGCCCTCCAAAGCTTCCTCTTTATGAAGAACAAACTCAAGAAAGAGGGAATATTTTTCCAAGAGCCCTACAACAGTAACATTTGGACTAATAAATGAACTGTTTTATATGCACAGACGGTATTTGAATTTGGATATGAAAACAGCTATTCAGTTCAGCTTGAATTGTACTGAAGTATTCACACTTCTTATGGAAGACTACAGAGGCCATTTAGTAGCTGGATCTTTTTAAAAAGTTGAATCCATTTCGTGTATTTATTCCTAGCCTCTCACCCCTCCAATAAACTGCTCTGGATGTGCTTTCTGATATATAACTCATTGTTTGAAAGCTGGGACGTGTTTTTAATAAGACCAGCTCCAAAGAGTGTCAGGATAAGCAGTATGTAATGGATCAACGTGCAGTGAGCCACACCACACAGAAGTGACTTTCTTAACCAGCGTGAAGTTTAATGAGCGTTTCATGGACTATGAAGCCAGTATGGATCCACTGCAAAATCACACTGCGCTGAAACTAGTGGGAGTCACCGGTTTAATTCCTCTTTGAATAACGGCGTGTGTTCTAGAAAAGCATTCAGTCTGATTTTAAACTTGCAACTGAAGAAGAATCCACCACAGTGCTTGATAAGTTGGTAACTAATTTAAGAATATGACAGGTTGGAAGGTCTCCATCTCTATCTTATGTTTGAATCTGTCTTCCAAAGAGCACGGTGTCACCTGTCAGACTGTTCTGGCTTTCTGCGGTCTCGCGTCTTGTCAGTTGAGTTTCTCGAGTCAAACTGTGCAGCAGTTCTCATCAAACAAAACCTTCTAATGCAGAAAAGAGTTTTATCTTGGATGGAGATAGCAAAGAGCAAGCAAGGAGAGATGCTTAAAGATAATCTCTATGTTCTTTATATAAAGGATTTTAAAGTGCTTTTACTGCACAATAGTTTACGTTACCTTTAAGAAGTCCTGAAACCCTTCAGCAGCTGCTGTTGGTCAGTTAATAGAACAAAGACATGTTGGTGCTATTTTATCTGTTTAGACAGGTTGTTCTTTAATATAGGTCTATGTCTTTATAAAGAAATAATGTTCTGTTTAATATTCTGAGTTAACCAGACTAAAAGGTTTCAGAGTGCCTCTTTACACCTCTCTTTAGGTTAGGAGTTACAAAACCTATGTAGTAGCCTCTTGAGTCTGCCTATATCAAAAGTGCACTTATTAAAGGGCATCAGGGCCATGGGCTCAGTACACATGGTAGTACAGGCGGTTGCAGGTCTTGTGTTCACGCTGCCATTCACACACTGCAGCAAACTGGAACTCTGCAAGAGATTTTTGTCTTAGAAGAGGCAAAGTGACAAAACTGATGCTAACTTGTGATTTTTAAAGATTTGTTGCTGCAGTTGGATAATGAGCAGGTGAAGTAACAGTTTTGCCCCCGTGGTTCACCTCAGGTCTTAAACACATCTGAAGTCATGAACTTCCAGTGCAAAGCAAGAGGCACTTGCTCACCTGGGAGCTGAATTCCAACTGTGATCTTTTGGAAGCAATATAGGTTTACCAGGTGTTTTTCAAGCTTCGTGGAAGCCTTATTGTTGTTATTCATCGCTTCGTAGGTATTGAAAGTTATCTTAAATGCCGTAAAGAATTTTGTGAATGTGTCAAAATTAATAACCAACTGTGCTTTCAGTCAGAAAATCACAGGAGCTGATGCTGATCCCTTGTAATTTCTTTTTTAGAGCTCTATGAGTGTCTCTGGAAAGTTTTCCCAATGTAAATGTGACAAAATTGGTGTCCCAAAACTAGTCAGAAATGTGCAGATCTCAGCAGGGCTTTACTGTCTGCTGTGATGCTTTAAAGGTTCTTTTTGAGATGCAATGGACTGGGTCCTCCAATTATGTGAATTTGGGGCTATTTCACTGAAGTGGAACTGATAAGGTAGATCTCCATTGAGACAATTAGATATCATTATAGCAACTGCTGGAGAAGAACGATCCAAGTTAAACAATTGATGTATTTTGGTCTTAACTGTGTATTTACTGTAGAACCCAACTACAATAATAGTGCAAGTGTTGCAATATATTCAAGATTTTTCATAGAAACATAGAGTAAGTTGAGACTTTTGGAGGTTCAGACTTCTCTTCAAAGCCTGCTCAACTTCAAAGTTAAATGGGCTTTCTCAGAGATTCATCCAGTTGAGTTCTGATTGTCTCCAAGGATGGAAATGCCACCACCTCTTTGAGCCCCCGTCCCAGTGAAAATTTCATGCTCGCAATTTTTTTTTGTCCTAGTTTACAATCAGAATTTCCCAAGTTCCAGCTTTGGTCCGTCTGCTTCTCCTCCTTTCCGTGTGCATCTCTGAGAAGTGTTTGGCTTCAGCTCATCTCCAGCCCCCATGGGGTGGGCGAAGGCAGCAGGAACAACTCCCCTTGCTCATCTCTTCTGAAGACTGAGCAAGCCCTGCTCCCTCAGCCCCAGTTACCTCCAGTGGCTCCATTCCAGTCAACTGGACATTTCAGGTCATGGTTACTCAGCAGCTAGAATTTAGTTTTTTTGCTGTTTGACAGCAGCTTATCAAATGTACTGGTTTTTTCTCATCTGTGTGTACTGATCTGGGATTAGAGCAGCTAATCCAAGGGGAAACTTTTCTCAAGCCATATTATTTACACGTGTGTATACTTGTTTACATTTTCCACAGTACCTTGAGAACAGAATTGTAAATATGTAGCATAGAGGAAATAAAAGATTTTTGTATTAAGTATTTTTAAAGAATGTCGCAATTTTAGGTACATGATGAAACACATATTTTAAGTGACTGATACTGAGCCTGTGCCAAAGAATTAGAGGCCCAAGTAGATCTGCCTGGGAAATATTTCAGCACATGCAATAGTCTTTTTTTTAATTCATTCCTCCTTCAAAATACTTAGTTTCTTTATGTTACTGCCTTGGGGACAGAAGTTCACTCCAGTGCCACTAAACAGATCATTCTGATTTGGGGCTCAATATGATTTTGTTCCAAACCAAAGTACTGTCACAGAAAGGTAAAATAATAAAAATTCACTATTTCAAAGATATGAAGAGATTACTTTTGGTGGGGTAGTTTTGAACGTCTTTTCTTGCTTCTCTGTTTGTGAAGTTTTTCACTTTTTTCGCAAGGCAGGGAAAATGTTTACAGGATGTCATTTTCATAGAAGAAGAGCCAAAACTTTGCATCATTAACTATTAATTAAGGAAGTTTACTTGCTTGTGATGTCATTGCTATGTTTTGATGCCGCTCCTTACTGCAGATTATTAAATTTACCTAATTGTGTGCCTACAAAATAGTCTTTATTAGATGGCATGTACTTTTTAATGGAAAAGCTACTAGCTTAGCTTTTCCATAGATTCATTTGTGTCTAGTAAATGTAATTACTACTAAAATAATACAACTCTGCTCATTTGCTTTGTCAGATTCCGGTGAAAAAACTGTCAGGCTCAAAATGAAAGTGAAAACTTCAGTGAAAATCGGTTTTATATTTAAATTTATGTCCATCTTCCACTTGGTAAATGCCTTTCTGGGCTTTCCATTTCCCAGAAGACTGAAGTTAATTATGCTTTCTTGAAAAGAGTGCTCTGTGTATTCCACTGTAACACACTTGCATGCACAGATAACTCCTTTCAGAAAGGCATTTAAATTATTTTGACCATGCAATTTCTGTGCCAAATCCCACTCTCTTACCTTGTTGTGTATTCCAGATAACCCCAGTATGAGAAAAGTGGAAGTGAGTTGAGTATAATTCAGTGGGTCCAGCAGAATCTTACTCAATGTGAATTTGTGAAACCAGAACAACATGTTTTAAGTTAGACTTCAGTATTTATAACACTATCCTCATAGGAAAACAATCAGAATTTTAAAAATTCCCCACTTCCCCTGCCAAAAATTATTATTCTACTTTTATCCTTTTTATGTTGAAGGACCAGAGCTATTAAAGTTTGCCCAGATTTCTTGCCAACCATATTATTTTGATTGGCTGCGGTTTTCTGTTTGTGTAAGTAATAACCATCACAGTATCAGGAGTTGCCAGTGGGACAAACATAGAAATTGTACCTTTATGTCCTTCCCAGAAGAGCCAAAGACACGTTTTGGAGCCATCGTGGCTTCATACTGTTGATCTAAAAGTGACAAATAATGTTCCTGTGGGAGTTTAGCTTCTTATCAGAGCAAAGCGAAGCTTAGGAAGAGTCCCTGAGAGAACTGGTGGACCAGGAAACCTCCATCCTCCCTTCCTTGTGTTAATTTTTTTAATAATTAGGCTAGAAGCCTTCTCAGTCCCCAGTTCTTGAAGGGCTTTTCCAGTGTGTTGACGTGTGTCTGTCTGCAGCAGCTCCTTGCATGAGCTCCCACTATGTCCAGTAACTCTTTGCAGGGTCAACGCTTTAAATTCTAATACTGTGTAAAGCAATTTCTGGTGGTGAATACTGAATCTCAGACTTGTAGAGCATAAATTGTTTACTCTGTTCTTCCTTATTTCTTTTAATAAGCACTTACATAGCAATATTATGTCTCTGTGAATTTGTAACCCCTCTTCGAAGAATACGTGAGCTGTATCTCGAAAGTGTACTGTACTTTCTGTTGTACACCTGTCACAGTGAAAGGATGCTGATTTTTTTTATAAATATATATATAAACAAGTCATTAAAACTCATTCTTGTTTTCTCCTTATTGACAGTCTTGAAGGAATAGGCTTATGTTGTGGCTGAAACTTTATTCCGTTAAGCTAATTCCCATTCAGAGCAAACACACTGAAATCACACCTGCTTGTAGTAGTTTGTATGGAATAAATAATGGCCTATACATAAATGGATTTATGTATGATCCCTCACCAGAGCAACTTGTCCACTGACCGAGCCTGATAAATAGAGTTCTCTGGCACTCGGTCTCCAGAGTATTAGAAATATTCAAAACACAGCATAAATCTTGCTGGGAGAGGATGATTATGAAGTGTAACGTTTCTGGAAGACTTGGGTGTGAAGCACTTTGACGGCATTTGAAGCCGCACACCTGCGGGCTTCCATCAGCTGCCTTGGACACTTCCCAGAGCTTAATCCTTGCCCAAGCAATCACCCAGTTCACCTTTAGGGTATTGTCTTCTCACATTGGCAGGAGCTAAAGGCACACATGTGCCTGGTTAATGCCAAATAATGCAATAAGTGTGTGCTGGTTAATTGGAAGTAGCGTGCTAAATTGAATGCGAAACGCGTAACAAAGGGGGAACAGTATGTCAAGCTGTCAGAGGAAACAGTGGGCAGATACGGCTAGCTAGCTTCTGGGAAAACAGCTCTACAGGCTTGGACTTCTTTTTAAATTTTAGAGCAAACGTTTTAAATTGAGCTCTGTAGTAACGCAGGAGTTTGTCGTACGTGATTTACTTCGCTTTCCCAAAAGTTTTCAACAAGGAGTAGAATAATTAAGTTCGCTCGGTTTGCTGCCTTTTGAACATATGTTGTAAAGATAGTTCTGTAATCATTGCAACTTAGTCAATAATTTCTTTATTAGAAGCAGTATTTAATCTGCTCAAAGACATTGTTGATGTTATTGCACTAACCTTTCAGTCCCAGTGACTGCTGTGAAAAGCTGATCAAAAAATAGATATGGGGGTGTTAAACCATTGCACTGGTCTATATCTTAAGCCTGTAAAAAAACCATATCTCTGCAGCATGAATACATACATGTATTCATGTATGCCTACGATAGATATTTGGCACTGGAATAAGAGGGATCTTGAGTCTGTGATCCAAGAAGCATTGCTCCATGTTACGGTCCCCTCAGCATCTTCAGACACTGTTAAATCAAGCTGTAGCCAGCGCTGCTTATCTCTTATTTTAGTCAGCACTAAAAGTTCACAGGGTGCTAATAGAGTATTCTGTATCCACACAGAGAAAGAAAGAAAAAAAAAACCTCCAAATCCCATGACCGATTTAAAAATTACTTAAAAGTTCTGTATGATAAGGCGCTGCTTTGTTGATTCCTTCAAGCATGGTAGTTAAAAAAAATACAATTCAATTGTGTTGTTTTATATATGAATAAAAATGTCAGCAACTAGTCATCTAACTGTCCATGCCATTTGGCAGTATCTAGCTTCCTTTTCAGTAATAGCCCAATAAATCTTTATCTCTTAGTAAGCTGATGACAGCGAAACATCTTGAGAAGCTGCATGTGGTGTAGATATTATAGTTAATGTTTAAAATGCTTCATGCCATCATCTACTGGGTGTTTTTTTCCCGTCCAGATGTAACATCTTGGCTTTGGGAATGTGCTCGCATCTCCCTCTAGTGACTCCAAGAACCTAAAGATAATTAAACTAATTAAGTGTTTTAAGGTCTGTGATTTCTTGATGGAAGTGATCAAAGAGTTAAGCTTGCTGCTCCTCAGAGGTCAAATCTTGGCTAATTAATTAAGATATTGAAGTATCACCTACTAGCATTGGTTGTACACCATGGCCCATCTGAGAAAACGCTGCACAAAGATGATGGTCCTGCCCCAAGATCACCGTGTTTGTCCACAGCAAGGGAGATTCGTCTCTGCTCAGGTGGCCCTTGCACTTGCACAGACCTTGTACCAAAAGTAATACAATATTTGCAGCTTTCTAATTCGTAGGAGTTTCTGTACTTCGCGTCGATGTTGTCTTTCTACCTACAGGTCTTTCTTGGTCCCTCCAGAAGAGTGGAGGAAGCCCTTCGTGAAATACAAGGGTTGTCCCCTGCTGTTTGAAGGTGCTGTGGAGGCTTTCAAGTGTTGGGAGCACCAGAGTTAACCGAACGGTTCTGCCCTGTTGTTCCAGTTCTCGTTAACAAGAAACTGGCCTGTCCTTTCTTTATTTTGTCAGTCTGAGGGTGCTGTAAATTACTTTCAAAACAACTTAATGAAAATTCTCTGGGTTTTGCAGCTGGAGGGTTTTTTTTCCAACACGAAATCAAGTTTTAAATGATTTATATGTCCTGTAAGATACGCAGTAGGATTCCTCGCTGTATGTCACCAGCAAAGAATAAGATTGGTGTGAGCAGAGGCTGGGGGCGGGGGGGGTGGTTAATTCCTGCCTGTCTGTTTGTTTTTTTCCCTTTTCTCTTTGACATTTATGTTGTGGTAGCTGTTGTGGATCTTGGCCTTGCACTGCTAGGCGCATGAGAAGGCTGCTCTTAATTATTACTTTTACCTTAAGGGTATATATGAAGAACAAAATAGCAGGCATAATAGTATCACTTTAATTAGGAGCCATATTCCTGAGTAATGAGGCCTGGGAGTGCTGCAAGAACAGCCTCACAATGAACCATCCTGGCCAGGGCATAGAGTCCTTTTTGGAGTCCTTCTTCACCCTCTCAAAAGGTTTGAACAGGCACCTTGAAGGACTATCAGACTTGTTCACAGTCGTATTTAGCGTGTTAAAATTTTTTACAAGAACTAGTGAATTTGATCAGAAAATAGTTATTTTTGGCTGCCGAAGTGTCAAAACCACTTAAAATACAAACTCAAGAATGTGTTGAAAGGAGACGGTTTGCCAGGGCGGCTATTGTCCTAGCAAAGTCTCCCCTTGGATCCAACAGGAATCCTCTCTCCAAGATATATCACTTCAGATGTCAAGCACCTGGAAAAATCTTTGTGTCTTTGAAAAGAGTTTTGGCAGGGGTTGGTTTGGTTCAGTTTCCTGTTGCAAACCCTTTGGCTGTGGAGTGGGAGCTTCCTTTGGGAAACTTCGCAGATTAATTCGATAGTGCAGTGCTGCCGGTCTGATAATGTGTTGCCTACAAGGCATAATGGAGATGCATGACTTGGGGCAGTGTGTGCAGCCCCTTAAGTCCAGGGTTTTTGCCCTAAAAGCCTAAGCAAAGCATCATGGTGAATTTGGAGTGAATTTTCACTTATTTCTGCTTTCTAGGTTCCAAAATACAAAAAGCCTTAGCTTTTTTTTTTTTTCTCTTCTTCTTTTAATATATATGTAAAAAATTATGTACCCAGGGCTGCAATCCCCCCACCCCAAGTCCCACACAGGGTCCTCTAGAGAGCCAGGGCTGCCTTCCCTGCAAAAAAAAAATCAAAAACGGTCTGTAAGAATGTTTTCACATAAACATGGCAGCAGTAAAAAAAATATGTTTTATTGCATATCTCAGTGAGTGCTTGTGCAAGCAGAAAGCAGCCCCTGAACGCTTCAAGAGCTGAAAAAGGGACGAATCCCCAGCGCCTGTTATCTTGGGTACATAAATGGTGCTTCAGCGCCCTGCGCTACAGCCATCACGTGATAAGCGTGTGCCAAGTCATGGGAGATGTGAAAAACACTATGGCCGATAAATGAATGTTTTATTTTGTGTAGGCATGGAGGAGGATGTTGAAAACTGAGTTTCTTCCTGACTCAGCTGCCAGGAATACAAAGCACCACAGGAGAGACTTTGAAGGTCCCTCTGGGAAAAAATGCCGTTACCAACTCGACTGTGGTGCGTTGTCCAAGTTGCCCTGAAGGAATCTCTGCCAGAAACACCTGTTAACAATAAGGACTTGTTAATGTTTCACAATTATTTTCCCAAGTATGTTATTGCTACACCAGTCCCCAGCACAAGAAATTTTGGCAAATGTTAAATACACGATACATGTGAAAACCTCTGCTCTGGCTGCATCTGCAAAGACCAAGATAAAGCTACGTCCACAGGTCTGGTGAGGACTCGGTGAAGCTTTGCAGGGAGGGATTAATGAGGTGTATCGGGCACAAGCTTGGGGTCAATTGGCAACCAGCACTAGGCAAGAGAAGATGAGCCGCAAATGAAAAATTACCTATTCTGGTGCCTCCTTTCCACAGTATTAAAAATCTTATTTGTCATTCAGTTTTTTGTTTGCCCAGCCTTGTGATTCTTCGTTTTTTGTCTGTCCTTTTTCAGTCCCAAAGCTGACACACTTCACTGGAGTTGGAAAAAAATCTCAGACTTGTGCTTTTCCTGCCATTCCCCAGACACACCTGACACCATGTAGCATCTCCCCCCTGCCCCGTATGCAATCAGGAAGGTTAAAAAGTGGTGGCTCTATCGGTCGTATTTGCCCCATCCCTTCCGAGGTGTTGCTTCACCACCAGCTTCAGTTCAGACCAAAACCAAACACATCATTTAGCAGAGATGTGAGCTGGATCTTGAAGACAGGGCTGTACCTCGATGGATGGCAAAAAAGGGACATTGGATTTTGAAGTGCTACTAAAAACCTCTCCTCATTCTTGAGCCTTGATACACCTTTTCAGGAGGTTTGTGAATTTAGTTATCCGCTTGTATCTCATCTGCTTGATACAGTTTATGTGCGAGCTATTTGACACCATACATTTCCAATCAGCAACAAGTAGCTAAACGACGTGGGTCCCAAGGAACGGTTTGTGTTGATGCTTCTAGATTCTTCATGTGTTGAGTGTCACATCCATTGCTTGTGAAAGATGCTCACAGACTGCTGTGACAGAGACTCATTCCTTTTGTTTGGATTTTCCAGAGGAATAAGTGAATTCAGACCTTCTGAGATACAAGGAGGAGCTGGAGCTGGTGTCTCTTACACCCTGGTAAGTGCTCTAGTCACCAGTGCTCTAGTGATTTGATAAGGAAAAACGCTATCTATGGCTATCCTCCCATAGGTTTATAAATATAGCTTTACTGTTTGTTTGTTTTCTTAACTGCAACAAACACATTGGTAATTTGCACAGTTTTTCATCCTCCAAAAAAATGTCTGAGTGCCTCAGTAGGTGGCACCCTTTCTATTCCTTTATTTCCCACCAAATGTCAAAAATAAGCTGGAGCTTGTGTCTGTGTGAAACAAGTTCAGTAAAAATGTAAATGCGTATTTGTCTCCTTAATTGAATATAGTATATTGTGAAATCATTACTGTCAGGGCACACTTGGGTTTATACAAATGCTTAAGTAAAGAAAATATATAAACCCAGATTGACTTGAACAATTTGAATGTGATAGCGGACATCTGTGTTCAATAATGTTACTTTGGTAAGCGGTGTTTAATATTTCATGTCAAAGCAAGGAGAGTAATAGAACAGGCTATTTTGTGAATTCTTAGATTGCTGAAGTTTATGGCACAGCATAATATATAATCTGTCCTTTGTCAAGCTCACCAGAAAGAGCCCTACTGCAGCTGAAGATGTAAAGTGCTCTAATATATATGTTTCTAGACCTCTCCCTGCTTGAGGAATTAATCTTGGGAGGTGCTGAGTGCCCTGAAGTGCCAGTGAAGTCAGTGGGATTTGAAGTTTCTCACAGCTTGGTGGACGGGGATCCTTACAGGGGCTAATTACCCTCCTCAGCCCTGATCCCGAAAGCCGTTGAGCGCTGCTCGGTTTTTAGTACAGGGGAAGCCCTCTTGAAAGTAACGCTGCTGAGATAATGCCCAGAGGTCCAGCTCATGCCACCATCGTCTTAATAAAATAAAAGCTGCTTCCTAACCTCGGCAATTTAGAACCTGGGTGTGAAGAGGTGAAAAAGATCTGCCCAAGGGCAGATCTGCCACCGAGGGCTGAGCCCCAGGGTGCCCCAAAACAGAGCAGAGCATTATCCGCTGGGCTTTGGGTGGTGGAGGAGCAGGCAAAGGGCAACCCTTTCTCCCAAATCTGTGCATGAGTACATCACCAGCTTGAGGACTCTGCTTGCCTTCAGCAAGTTCAAAGGAACAGAAACATTTCTAAGTATCTTCCAAGTCTATTATTAATGAGCAATTACATGGATGGTTTTGGATGGATTTGCACGGAGTAATTCATCTACAAACAAATCTTTCTTTTGTATTTCTCCCCTCCGCCGCCCCAAACCCCAATCTTTTGTATTTCATTTTCTAGGTGAAATTCTGTAATGGCAAGGGCCAAAAGAAACATGCTTTCCCGAGCCTCATGCTGAATGTCTGTCTGGATATTTTCATTTTAACTGCAGCTTGGGAAAAAAAAATGTAAACACGGTGCTAGTATCATTTTAAAGCTGAAACTGTTCTTCCCCTGTGTTCAAATAGCATTATAAATGTTTGCTCAAAGGAGGCATATTTATTCATCTAGCCTCTGAGAGAACACTGTGTGCATAGGTAGTAATAAAAATGTATTAAGGAGTGCGAGAGATTCCCCTGGTAAATGGCTTCTCTCTTGACCTCCTCTTAAGCATCTTAGTGGGGCTCTGCTGCTGCCTCTCTGAGGAAGTATGTTTGCACTGGGGAGGAAGAATTTTTAAAGCTGCAGAGTGTTACAAACAGTGAGCAAATAAGCGTGGGTTTGTTTGGTTTGTGTTTTTTTTATAGTCTTGGGAAAAAAAAAAGTCTTCTGAAAAAGATGTGGCATGCAAAGCAGTCACACGCAATGAGCGCAGTTCCCAACATGCAGTATAATTTCTTACAAGGTAGATGATCTATGTAAATGTTATTTTTTTGCCTCACTAATTTCCCAACAAATAGTTTTTTGGCGTGACTATTCATTGCTCCCACTTGTGCTTATCGGATGTGGATCAGATACCCCTGCAGCTTGTCTGGCACATGACATTGTTGTCCCCTGATTACCAGCATAAGCATTTGTATGTGCAAAAAAAAAATGATTTCCAGTAACTCTTTTGCATGAGACCATGCAATTGCTTTTCCATTAATTTAGTTCAGTCAAATGTTTGTGGAAAGGAAACGCAAAACAGGAGAGATTGTAGCAGAAAGAATTTCATCAGGCTGTTTGTATCACTAGGGGCAGGACTTCCCCGCTTTGCTCGCCCAACTGTCTTTCCTATCCGATTAAATGAGCACTTGGCAGTCATCAAACTGGATGACTCGGCTCACCATGGAAGCCGGAGATGGAAAACACCTGCTGAGATCATCTTCCATCCAGTGCAGAGCCGTTTCCCTGCAGGCCGTAGGTCACCCCAAAGTTCTGCAGCTGACATGCTCGACGTGGCCTCAACTGGCAGCATCCCGTCCAGAGCCACACTTCATAAATCAGGGTTAGGCCCAGTAAATCAGCGAGGAAGAGCAGTTACCAACGGCATATCTCCCTTCCCAATGGCTTTCTTATGTTTCAAGGAATCAGTGGCATGTCAGAAATGATACTCTTACTCAAACACTGAATAGTATCTTGATAGTGCCGTATCTTGCCAAGCAAGAACATAAGCAAACACTCAGGTCTTCACTGGGGACTTGAGCAATCGCCCTCTGTGGCCAACATTCCTCCCAGCTGTTTATGCGTCCATCATGGGGTCGTTGCTGCTGTTATCAATAGCTGATGTTATTACTGCTCTATTACTATGTCATTTTATCATTCCTGGGTGGGAGGATGAGTTAAACGATGAATCTGTGCATATTTGTCACGATGGGAGCCTCCAGATCTCTGTGTTTCTGTGGAAACCTGGCCCTGGTTTAGCTGAACTGGCTTTAAAATCTGGCCCCATCGTGGGTGCTGAGCATTCAGAAAAGGAAAAAAAAAAAAGCTGGCGCTCAGCTCCACTTGGAAATCTGCTCCCAGATGTATGGATGTTTGTTTATTTTTGTATTTAAGAGATCTAGAAAACTGCACCAAGATGCAAAATAGCGGGACAAAAATAGTCTTTGCAAATACTAATCTTCACCGGTTGGCATAAAGCAGATATGTGGTCCTTCCATAAATTTTTGGGTAAGCTTAAGTTACAAGAAGCCGAGAAGAGAAGATCAAAAAAAGCCTATCTCAGCCAAGACCATTAGTTTAGAATATATGTAGTGCCAGAACAATACAAGTTGCACAATTTCACCACACATACCCATTTCTTAACCCATTCCAGCTTGACCAAAACTCCTCAGAAGTTGATGGCTCCATAGACTACGATGGGCGTTACACGGCACTGCAGCAGCTGATGTCCTACTCCTGGTTATGGTCTGTTGACTCGTTGACCTCAGTGCAGGTAATATTGGACAAGGCAGTGTTATTTCTGCCTTACCTGGTGAAGCAGTGAGTATTCTGATCAAAAGTCCCTTGAGTACTAATCAGAAATGATGTACCCTGCCCTCTGCTAGACATGGGTTGAAAGCAGGCTCTGATGAAGAGCTGCTGCTTCACTTTCTGAAAAAGACCACAGCCCTGTACTATTGTGCGTGTCTTCCTGGGCCTCAAGATGAAGGTTTTCAAAGCACTCTTGAGATACCCCTAACACACGGTGAGATTGTCGAAGATTCGCCAGTCTGGAGAGGTCGTGCTGTGACGCAGGCAGCTGCCACCCTGCAGTGACGCTGGGGAAATAGCAGAAGTCTGGCTTACAGAGCACAGATTAAATAACATTGTCCAAATTTTTAACAAGGTTATCGCAGTGGGCCTGGGAAAACAGCAGCCATGTGGTTCTCTAACGACTTTGAGGTATTGTTAATTAAAGGGCTGCTGTGTTTTTACCTCCCATAAAAAAAAAAAAATTACCTCCTATAAAATCTTTTTAGCGTGACAATGCATTAGGCAGAAATCCTGCCCAGTGTCTGCCTGCTCTTAAGCGAACGCCTTATGTTGCTCTTGGGGCTGCGCAAGCAGACGCGGCTTCGGTGCCAGGGCTCCGACCCAACCTGCGTCTGGCTGGAAATGCCCCGAAAAAGCCGCCTCCACTCCCCTCCCCGTTCGCTCACGAGCGAGACAATGGTGGTAACCTTGCAGCTGGGCAAGACGGGAAGGGCATGAGAACGTTCAGATTGCCATGAGTGAGAAGCAACACAGCATCCGTATTGCCTCTCTTGTTCTTGGCATTGCAACAATGCATAGTTTTCTGTTGTCTCTGGAACCACTCAGGCCTGTAATGAATGGAGTACCAGTGATTGGAAACGTTCCTTTTAAGCGGATGTTTCCATTACTTTGTTTTCCTCCTTAAGCCTTGTAATGGTTTTTTCAAGTGTCAGCAGAAGGGCTGGAGCATCTCTTGATCTTGCAGATTGCATGTCCGTGTGGATCAGTCCAGGCACTGTGTGGAATTTTCAACACAATGTTCACTTGTTCTCAGTGTTTTGGTTATTTCATTTCGCTGGTACTAAGAAAGGAAGACTTCTAAGGTCTATGTTTTTAAAAGTGATCGCTGACAGTAAGTTCGTTTGCAAATATGATATATAAAGATGATTTTCAGAAAAGCTGACGTCACCTCCTTCTCCATGACTCTAGGCAAAGTTATTGAAGTCTGATATCTCCGAAGAACTGAAAAAAAAATAGTGGCCACCCTTTCAAATATCATTTGAATGCTTAGAGCTGGTTAAGACACTTCAATTAAAAACAAATTTTAGAATATCATTGGTCAACACCAATGCTCTGTAGAGGATCAGATGAACTTAGACCATGCCTTCCACTGTCTCTACTTCTTGGTCTGTGATTTACCCAAATCGCAAGAACGTTGCTCCTTTAAACAACCTGGTGGCCAGGAAAGCTCACATGTGAGAATCGAGGTTACAGCCCTCAGCTGAACGCATCTGGGCAGAGATTTGATCTTAAATTTCCCACACCCAAAGACCTAAATTCCAGGATATTAGCAAGATAGAAACAGTTGTCAGGCATCTATCTTGTTCTGTTGGAGAGGGAAGAAAAAATAAAAGGAGAGAAAAGGGAGGAAAAAACCCAACAACTTGGCTTCATCCCAGTGTGGAAACCTTTTCCCATCTCAATTTAGCTGAAAAAAAGAGCCAAGACTAGCAGCCAATGCCTTAGTAACGTAGGGACCTTATTCAGAAAACTATTTAATCCCATACTTAAGTGTACCTATGGATATGGTTTATGTTCAAACTTGCATGTTTTGCTGGATTAGGATGGATTTAGATGGAAACTTGAAGATCTGGAGAAGCAAGCCTGTATTTCTGATCCTGCGGTGTTTATTCAGATTGCTTACTGGTCAATAAAAACTCAGCTAAGTACTGTGAGTGGAGACCAGCTCACACCCGCCAGTGGTAATGGGTAGTTTTGGGCTCGTTGTCTGCCTACAGATTGGGTCCTGAGTACTTCAGTCTCTGAACCCAAACAGAGCAGCCACACTGAGCTTGTTCTGAAAAGGTCCCTTATGTCACACCTACTGTCAGCAGTAGACACGGGGGCTTGGTGGGAGGCCATACAAGTCACCTCATGTTGAACCTGTGGACCCAAGTAAACTAGGAAGCCCAGAAAAGGGACTGTGGGAATTTGCCTTGTTGGTTAGGTTGGCAGCCTGGAGAAGTGCAATATAAAAGTGGGATATCCTGACTCTGCACCAATGGAGTAGAGAAGTCCCATGCTCCTGTGCTTCCAGGCATGCATTCCAGGTGCATGTTCATGAGCTCACAGAGATGTGGGGTTGGCTTGGGAGGTCAAATATTCAAGCTGCTGCTTGATGCCAAGGCCATCCCTAACATGCATTTGCCGATGTGGTTATTGAAAACCTTATCTTAAGGGACTCACTAACTTCTTTCCTTCATTAAGTGCTCCGCAACTTTTGCATTTGGGAAGCTTCACTTAGCGTCAAAGCCCACCATTCTCTGCTGCTACCACCAGCAATTTCTCTCCCCACGGGACATGGAGTCGTTCATTGCCCTTTTCATAACGACGCTTTGTGCACTGGGAGAGAACTAGCTCATCTCCCATGTGAAAACAAGCACCTTTTCCACACTCCTCAAGCTTACCCACATGTATATACACATATAATGGTACATCTGCCCCACTGCTCTCCTGAACACAGCTGTTTCTGAGGCTGCAGCACACTCATTTCTTCCCAGTGATGCTCTCCCTGGAGCTGTGCTTCTTCCAGACCTCTGGCCCATCCAGTGCCCAGGTCCTGTTGATGCCCCTCAGGGCTATGCATCAAATGATCTCCTTCTCCCAGGTCATTTTCCCAGGCTTTGTCAGACCACGTTGAATGGGGGCTTTCCAAGCCCTCCCCAGATCTCCCGGGTCCAACCTTGGGAGGTGCTGGAGAACCTGCAAATCCCAGCGGGGTGACCAGTTATCTGGTGGCTCCCACGCTGATATAACAGCATCGTTGTTTGTAAAAGAAATATGTTGGCATTCGGGCCAACGAGTTTGTCCCACAGGGCCGTAGAAGTGATTTAATATTTTAAGCTATGAAACATGGCTTTTAAGAGTTTCTGCAGGGTGCAAGGGCACTTACAAGATAGCACTGTATTAGTCACTACCATGGGCCACCTTCTGAATATTATAAACCTTAATTTACTTTTTTTATAATCTGAATGGACTTTTTAAGTGTATCTAAGGGAATTGGAGTGAGGAGAAACATTGCTTAATTCAGCCATCGCATCCTTAAAGCCAGATTGGAAACATGGAAACCATATGTGAGCTTTTAGCTAATAAAATAAAATGCCAAAATGTGGCGGCTGAAGCTATTGCACCCAAAATATAATTGCACATATGCTCATTTACTCACTTATAATCAAAACATTAAAAATAATAAAAAAAAATCTTTGATTCTCAGACTAGGTGTAACTGTTGGACTAAGTTATTTTACAAAATTATTTTACATGGAAGGAATGTGCACGGCTTTTCTAATGGCAGTATGAAAAGCAAACTATATAAATACAGCCCCACACACCACCAATTGATAATGTTTCACCTGAGCACAAAAAGTCCTCAAAATCCTTCAGCAGACCAAATTTATATTCATTTTAATATAAAGTAATCTTACTTTTACATGTCTCTAGACTACATATTAATGGTAAATACGTTTTTTTTTATGCTGAGCATTGGTTTTCTTAGCAGTGGATTAATTTTTTCAGTATTATGAGTCCTAAAGAGATATTTAGCCCTGCCAAAGTTGCCAGAACTGAAATCATCTCTTTACTTGAACACTTCATCCTTCATCTCCTGATTGTCTCCAAAACATTAGTTTTAGCTGATTTTAGTCTCTCTTCAAGCCAACCCTTACCGTCCCAGAGCTGATTGGAAGCTTCATGGAGATGTTGAAAACGAGCTGCTTAAAAATTAGAGAGGACACTGCTCCTCATTCAGAGGTCAAGGACCACAGAGTCCTTTTCCTTCTATTTTTCCTTGAGATACCAGCTGCATGAATTCAAGGAATCTCAGCTCAGTTTGAGCAGCTGAAAAGGGGTTTGCAGAGAGGTGGGGTCCCTCGGGAGATGTTGCTGAAAGCCCTGCAGGGATGAAGCAAAGAACATTTCTCGCATCGATCTTGAACACCGAGGTCTAGAGCAAGGCTGAACCCCTGATGGGGGCCACAATGAATTGGCTTTTTCTGTGGATTAGCTGTCAAGAGAGGGAAGCATTGCTTTCTCTGACCAGCAGGCTACACTAAAACTTGTCTGAGCATGAACCTCAACCTAATGTGCAATGAGATGCTGTTGCCCAGCTGGAAATAAGAGGAGAAGCTCTTACTCTGGAGGTACTGACCTTCCTGGTACTGCCCCAGGGTGCCCTCGCCGCAGGCAGCCTCCGTGTCTGCTCCACAGCATCGCTCCCGGAGCCAATGCAAAGTTCCTTGAAGTTAGCCAAACCAACTGTGACGTGCATGGAGAAGGAGAATTTTTAAATTTTTTTTCGATCGCCAGCGCTTTGTCTCTTTAGAAACTTGAGAGAAGGGGGTAAAAATTATCGTGTGCCTTCTCAAAGGAGGAGAGAGGAAAATTAATTAATAGGGAAGCAATTGGATGGGAATGTGGATTAAGTGCCTGGCTCTGCCACTGGCTTCTTTCGCAACCATGGCCAACATCCATATTTCTTCCTCTCTCCAACCTTCGCGTCTCTTCTGCCCCCATACACCATCTGTAAACCAGCTCCCATCTGTGAAGTATTTCCATTGTTTGTCTTGAGAGCTCGATGGCTTCTGACTCTGTGCAGTGCATTGCACAATGGCCTCTGGATGCTATTTTATAAACAACAAATATAAATAGAAGACTTTTAGGGAGACTAATAATAATAATAAAAAAAAGGAACCACTTTAGGAATAATCTCTTTAAAGTGAATTTGAAAGTGAAAAGCTGATGTGCAGATGCGGTGCTGGGATATCTTTAAGACAGGCTAGCCAACAAATCGGCCCTTGTTTATTTTCTTATGTGATAAGTTAGATAGGGAAAATGTTTGGGGTTTTTCTTTTTTTTTTTTTTTCCAGAAAATTAAAAAATCAGATGGAGCAGCCAAAGGAATGAGTGAAGTCAGATCAAAGTTGATAAATTGAGTCTGATGAGATGAAGAGTTTACCTATTTCAAATGCTCAACTGAAAAAGTCCCATTTTATAGAAAATTCTTTCTTAAAAAAAAAAAAACAAAAAAGGAGAGAAAGAAAAAAAAAATCACACACAAGAGAAATGAAAAGAAAAACATGCCACAGCCAATAAGTTGTGAAAAACTGTGGAGACTGGCACTTTCAAATGCTTGGCAGGTTATTAAGCCAATTTTTATTTAGTCCACTATAACTGTTGGAGGGTCTGTGATTCCCAACTGTTTCACATCAGAGAATGAAAACAACTATAGCCCAGCCAAGACCACATTGGTGACTGCCAGCCCCTTTATGTGCCAAACATGAAAGCAACAAGTCCAGATGCTTTGATCCCAGCATTTTTGGATTTAGCCCAGAATGTTTTTAACTCATGTTAGGACAACATACATTATAACTGGAAATCAATCAATAGCACCGTGACCTTCAAACGCAGTAAATGTTTGGAGTTAGTTTCTGAGCATGTAATCTAAATTGGGGATTGGAAGTTGGAAGCGATCCTAACCTAACAGAAAAAAAAAATGTATAGTTTTTAAAATCTGGAGTTGCAAGGAAGCAACAAATGAAGGTTTAATTATCT
>NW_009707532.1:138492-176471 GCF_000703405.1 Apaloderma vittatum
CAAGCACTGGAGAAACATCTGATGTGGAAGGCTGCAAAAGAAACAAAGCAACACCATTGAGCATCCACCCCAGCGTAACGGGGAAATGATAAATGGGACGATACGGGACAAACCCTCGGAGCAGCCCTCTCCCACTCTGGGCTGGGGATCGTGAGCCTGTTTCAGAGGTGAAACGGTTCCTGGGTCGGAGCCACGTCGCACAGCCCCAAACGCCTTCTCTAAGTCACCGCTGGAAGCCCGTTGGCATCTGCCTTCAGCAAAGCCCTTGCTGGCCTTTGCCCCACGCTGCAGGTCTGCAGGGCAGGGTGGCGCGAGGGGGCAAGGAGATGCCCGTGGGGAGCAGGGAGGGAAAATGTGTCCCTGCATCCCAGCAAGGTTTATGCCCTGTGTCTGCATCCCAGGCACTTCACATGAGGTCCTGAGTCACCCCCTCGTGACGTGGGACTGCTTTGGCAAAGGTTGTAGGTGAACAAAAAAACCCCCACAAACTAAACCCAATTTATTGCAATTATAGCTGTACTATAGGCCAGGCTTTAGCTGGTCTTATAGACCAACACAATGATTCCTTTAACATTTACGCTGCTGCTGCATCACTGGAGTAACACCTGACGGGCACTGATTTAAATCAGATCAAGCTCTGACCTCTACAGGGGAGAAGCGGCTTCGAAAGGTAATTAAAATAATTAAATCTCTTTTTTTTTTTTAACTCCTGCAGTATGATTTAATTGTATTGCCACTAAATACCAGTCTAGACAAGGTCTTGTTAAAAGCTCTAAAATCCCAGAGTAGTTTTACCTATTAGTGATCTTGGATAGCTGTGGGCATGCTGTGGACAGAGCTCACACAAAAAACTCCCTTGAAGTAACGCGCCTGATGGTACAAAGCCCTATCACCAGGGGGAAAAAAAATACACAACAAAAAAATTTAAAAAGCTCTTCTCTAGCTAGAAAAGCAAGTCTTTTTTTAGCAAATATGAGATGTATACTGACATAAATAGCAAATTGGCAAATCACCTGCAGCAGCAGGGACACGAGGGCAGCGAGGATGCCAAAAAGGAGCTGGTCGCCCGGCGGGGATTTGCAGTCAAACCTGAAGACAAGGCTCAGCCGTTATGGGTGTATAAATGGGTGCAGCCCATCTCATCTCTTCTTTTCCAGTGCACCATGTTCTTAGTGGCTCATTTTTGAGAAAAAGGAAACTGCACCAAACATCGCAGAGGCCCCAAAACTGTTTGTATGAGCCTCCAGTCCCTCACTGTCAGAAAAAGTGTATTTTGTCAATACTCAGAGAAAATAATGCAGTGCTAGATTATTGCCATCATTTGTTTGTCCGAGCTGATGACTTTCCCATTTCATTTCCTCCTGTGTAATGTTACAGGGGACATATATGAGATATTCAGCAAGGACTGTAGCAGGGAAGTCTGCAGGAGTGTTTAGTGGGAGGTCAGGAATTTTTAAGAGGTACTATTACAAGGCGGTGTGGTTTGGGTCATGTTTCTTGTAGACATCTTGTCAGGAAACTTTTTAAATAATAAATTATAATCTCTTTATATATCGTACAAGCTTATTAAACTCAATCTTTAAACATAAAACTGAATTTTGTAAAATATGATCGGACATGCTTAGAAGCTAAATCAAAATATAAGGAAAACATATGCTGGCCAGAGTTTTAAAGACAGTAGCCACAGCACATCAGATTTTAATTAGCAGCTACCTGCAGTGGCAGTGGCCTGGGATGAAATGTTTTGATGTGCGTAAATGGTTCTGTAAAACAGTTGAAGCTTTCTTAGATCCTGTAGCATTTATTTTTTTTCTGAGCATCGTGGTTTGCCACTATGGATATTTCCAAGACTGGGATCTCAGAAAGTCTTTGCTTTGTTTCTTCTTCTCCAATAGTAAAATGAGGATACTTATATTTATTTACTATGAAAGGTACTTAGCTCTTCCACAAGGCAGTATTTAATGACTGGGTAGAACTAGCAGTTGTGGCAGCAACAGTTGAAGATATTATCTTTCCATAAATCCTGCTAACACTTGGACTAGGAGAATAACGCCGTAGGCAGCCATCCCCATTTCTTCTGTGAAATATTTCTGCCATCATTTTGTCAAAGATAACCTTGAATTTAACCAGTGCAGGCCTTTTTCAGAAACATAGAAGGGACAATTCCTCTTGTTTCTCCCAGACACCTCCCGCAGATGGTTGTGCGCTGCAGAGCCTCGGCTGATTTAACTAAGACACCACAAACAAAATCCTGGGAGGTGGCTTGGTGACCCAAGCACTGTCTCCGCTTCAGCTCAGCTCTGAAGCTGACCTCTTTGTGGGGCTCTTTGCTTTGTCGTCACCCTTTCCTCATCAGACAGGTTAGGACTGCATCAAATCACAGCAAAAACACAGCGATGGAGTCACTGACATCATCTCAGAATTGTTTAGATTGGAAAAGACCTTTAGGATCATCGAGTCCAGCCAAATTACTGGGATATCCCTTAATTCACGTGCACTGTTGATCTGAATGGGACAGCCACTATATATAGAATCATAAACGTTAGACAGGACCTTTAAGATCACAAAGTCCAACCTACAGCCCTACACCACCCTAACACTGAACCATCTCCTGAAGTGCCACATCCAACCCTATTTTTAAACACGTCCAGGGATGGTGACTCCACCACCTCCCTCGGCAAACCATTCCAATGCTTCACCATCCTTTCAGTGAAGAAGTTTCTCCTAATATCCAATCTAAACTTTCCCTGGCGCAACTTGAACCCGTTCCCTCTTGTCTTGTTGCTATTCACTAGGGAGAAGAGGCCAAAACCCGTCTCACTACAGCTGCCTTTCAGGTGGTTGCAGAGAGCAATAAGGTCTCCCCTCAGCCTCCTCTTCTCCAGACTGAACAGCCCCAGCTCCTTAAGCCTCTTCGTAAGACTATATAAGCGCATAGACCTACGCGTCACACTTTCTGTGCCCGTGATTCTCGTTTCTGGGCTCGTATTTCTGCCTCAAACCCGGAGCCTGAAATGAAGGATTTTGTGTTGCAGTGCACACCTCCACCCACACCACTGGGGACAGGCTCCCAGGGAGGTGATCCCATCACACCACCATGTCCCCTGGGGACCTGCCCTTCATGGGGACTCATCAGCCTGGGACATACTGTCCTGGTTTACACCCTAGACAGTCCAGCCCAGCCCAGCATTGGCAGCTGGCACCTAGGGAGGAGATAATACTTACAGAGATATAAACCAGGGAGCCCCTTTCCAATGTAAATAGTACCAGAGCGGTTTGACCCGAGGTACTAATTTCCTTTCTTAATCCGTAGCCTAATAGAGCATTTCTATAAAGTGCAGGTTTTCCTCAAAGGTGCTTTTTATCAAACACTTGATGGAATGATTGGTCGTGAATCTCCAGTAAGGGTAAATGTGATTGACGTAATTAAGTTGTAAGACTGTTACGTGTTAGAGATAGCTGTCGATTTTTATTATCTGTTGTGTCAGGTTTAATTGGTGGCTGTTAGGTTCTGGTCAGATGTGAAGATACACAAAGCTTTTTAGTGGGAAATCTGATTGCACCTTGAGGCGTTTTCTCTGCGCAATCAAGATTGCTCTTCCTCTCTATCAGGGGAATACTTGCATTCATCAGCACCACAGCAGCTCTTGAACTGAAAAACAACCTTCAGTGGTCATCAGAAGGTGTCAAGAGGCCTAGGATGGATGGGCAGAGTGGGCAGGACAGTATGTGGGGTGTCAAGGAGCTGGGGGTTTATTCTCTGCGTTGCTTATTACCCGTATTTGACCTTCTGATCGTTTCTGCCTAGTTTTGACTGTAAATTCTTCAAGGCAAGAAGAATTATGCTGTGTTTGTACAGAGGTGAGCACATTGGCTCTCATCACAGAATCACAGAATGTTGGGGGTTAGAAGGGACCTCAAAAGATCATCTAGTCCAGCACCCCTGCCAGAGCAGGATCACCTACAGTAGATCGCACAAATACTCATCCAAGCAGGTTTTGAAAGTCTCCAGAGAAGAAGACTCCACACCCTCTCTGGGCAGACTGTGCCAGGGCTCTGTCACTCTCACAGTGAAAACGTTTTTTCTAATATTTTTGTGGAACCTCCTATGTTCCAGCTTGTACCCATTACTCCTTGTCCTGTCATTGGAAGCCACTGAAAAGAGCCTGGCTCCATCCTCCTGACACTCCCCCTTGATGTATTTATAAACATTTATGAGGTCACCCCTCAGCCTCCTCTTCTCCAAGCTAAAGGGACCCAGCTCCTTCAGCCTTTCCTCCTAAGGGAGATGTTCCACTTCCTCCATCATCTCTGTGGCTGCGCTGGACTCTCTCCAGCAGTTCCCTGTCTCTCTTAAGCTGAGCAGCCCAAAACTGGACACAATATTCCAGATGTGGCCTCATCTTGGGTTTGGATCTGTTGGTCTTCTTATAACGCAAATAATAACTAGGGAATACTACCAGGCACTGGGGATTTTTTTAAAAAAAATATTTAAAAGTGAGGTTCAGAGCCAGGCTTATGGCAAGGATTTATGGCCCAGTCACAGTTTAAGAAGGGAAGGAAATTGTAAGATCCGTTAATTAACCATAGACTAGAAAAGAAACGTTGACAAGTGATTATGCCCGTATTCAAAGCACTTTGAGAAGCTGCTGCTGCCAGCAACGTGCTCCGTGGCTACCCTTTGTTAATCCCTACTTCTGAACCACAGAACTCATCAGCTGCAAATAACATGCTAGATTTATCCTCTGCAAATTCTCATCCACGTGTACAGCTTCAGCCCAGTGTTGTTAAGCTTGTGAAATTTGATGGGCTCGCAGCACGAGGTAGTTTCGCTGCTGCTATGTGAGATTCCCATCTATGTTCAGGTTTATTGAAAATGTTATGTCCCATCTGTTTCTAGATGCTCCTTTCATGTTCCTCATCTCTTTTAGGCTTTCTTTTCCAAAGAGTTCACTTGATCCATGTGGAGTTAATAAGCGATTCTGGTGTGTGAGTATACGCGTAAGGACCAAGATGTCTCGTTTCATAAAAGTCTGCCGTTGATTTATTCCTCCTTCTGCCGCCTTGCTTCCTGTTCATTTCTCCTCACACTTCCCGAGCGAGGGACGCTGTTTACATTAAGGATGTTTCTCATGTTTACAGATGGGCCAGCTTTATACATGATTTGAAGAGTCATTGTTTCCAAGGAGTCTCTCCAGGCTTTCGAGAAGGGATCTCACCACGTTGGTGCTCGGTGCTCCCTGTTTGTTTTCAACTTATTTTGTATGGCCTAAAAAGAGTGGGGCTGGTCAGCTCTTGATGCCGTTAACCTCCCCACCGTTTTCTGGTGGCTGGGCAGCCAGGATGCACATGGACATCGGCTCTAATAACATTTGTTTGCATGTGCAGTTCCACTTGCTGTGTAATCTGGTGTGACATGCCGCCAGGGGCGTCCGGTTCAGAAAGTCATCCTTCTGTCTCCTCCTTCTCCCCTCTTTGTGGTGAGTCCCTATATCATAACTAGGAACATCGGAGTTTTATAGTAACGCGTCTTTGTCTTTCAGAAAAGAAAAGCAAGATCACACTAGTTTTTTACGTATTGGTATGTCTGCTTTGTCACCTGAGTCTTGTATTAAAGATGTGTTGTTTTGGACATTTTCAGGTTAATTAAAAAGACAGTCAAGAAACAGACCACCCAGAAGCACAGATCCTCACGGAAGTCCTTCTGCCACTCATGGTGGATTTTGTGCTTCTCTTGATGTCTGAACCATAGAGAAACACTGGGAAAAAAATACATTTATCAGCTAGATATGCAGGCACTTGTCATGGAAGAGTGGACACCAATTTGAATTGACTACCAGGCTTTTTATCCTGGGATGCAGGGGATATATTTCCCCCAGCGTTGTGCCATAGTTTTTGCATAGCCTAAAATAAAAAGCACATGTTGCATAAAGGCGAAGTGCACCGATATCTAAGCTATCAAATAGGAAGAGTGACCAAGCCAAATATCTTTAGCTAAATGAGGCGGGAATTCAAAGCTGAGTACTGTGTACAGATAAAATTCGTTGTCATTGCTTGTGGGTTGTTGCTTTTTTTATAAAAGAGGAGTGTCGTAGGCTGATCTAACCTGGAGATTTGCTGAGCCAGCAAGACTTGAGAACACGCAGGCCAGCCGGCTAAAGGGAGCTGATGGCTTTTGGAAAATCTCCCCCAAGTGGGAGCATTTCTATGTCTTCTGAGACAGGTTTAAAGGGTGGCTACAAGTCAAGCGTTCAGCTCCCAGTTGTTGACCGACTTTATTTAAATTGCACTGGAAGCAATTTCTTGGATGAGATGGAAAACTGAGGTCTTAAACTCCCAGTTTAAGGATTATTATTTCGTTTCCTTAATCCAATTTTGCATTTCACGATGTCCCAATGTTCTTGCTAAATTGCTGCCAATTATACTGAGAGAAATCCTGGGGGAGGTCAGGGGCTTTTTTTTAACCCCTTCTTATCCAAAGCAAATTCCCCTGGGAGAAATTGAACTCAGCAAAAATATTTCTGTAAACAAGCGTGTTGGGAGAGGGTTTCAAACACGTGCTGCACTTGCTGGAGCTTCTCAGGCCTGTGAGAGCTGTGGAAAGTAACTAAAATCAGTAAATAGGTAGTTGAACCCTCACTTTTGGTGAAAACCAACCAATCCTGTAGGGGGTTGCAGAGAAACTGTTGCAACCTGAAGCACAGTGAAGTTACAGGGCTTCTGCTTAGAAAAAAAATCTGAATTATATGCAGAAACCTTCAAACCGTATGGGTTTAATACGTGCAATTCCAGTTTTAAACGCAATCTCTGAGCCAAGTTATAGGTAGAGCTGCTAGTGCTGAAATGTTATACAGAGGAAGGTCTGAAAAAAGCTGATACTTTTGTGATAATGCAGCTTTGGATGCTTGAGTATTCTTTCCATTTCTGTTTTCACTATGCTCCATTACCAGTAAAATATGTAAGTGTCATTCCAGCTTTACCATTTTTGAAGTGCTACTTGAGCATTGTAGGAATCTTTTGGCAGGAAAAGCGTATCTTTCACAGGAAATTCTATAACTATCAAGATAAGTTTTAAAAATATTTTCCTTTTCAAATAAATTTGAATCAAGCACTGCTCTGCAAGCTGACACTCTAGATGAAGCAATGAGCCTGAGCTGCCCGAAAGCAAAGGGAAGAGGCTACAGCTCCTTAAATCTGCCATTATCTGAGTGCCTTTCCAAAAGCTATTTTAATTATTTTGTATTCTTGGAAATACCATTTTCTGGGTCAACACTGTAGGCTGATCCTGCCCAAAAGTCCCTCATCCATCTGGGGAAAGTGGCAGCCCTGATGTGGAGATGTACCGGACCAAAACGAGTCGTTATCCCCACTTCACTCCGACAGCAGCAACCTGGCTGTTGCCAGCCTTTGGTGTTCTGTTACTGCCGCGACGGATTTGACCAGATCCTCAGAGACTCAATGTTTAAACCCCTCAACCATCTATGCCTTGAGTTTTGACGTTATTCCTGCAAGCACCTCTGATGTAAAGAGAAAGCTGGGTTCTCTCTCAGCCATTATGGGAAATATTATCTTTCAAAAGAAGGGCAGCTTATACATCTTTAAAAAGTCAAGATCAGAAGCAATGACTTGCAATACTATTTCTCTTTCAGGGCTTCGGTATCCTGAAACATCTGATCTCACCTAATAATGCTGAAGTATGTCAACTGATCAGTCTTCTCCTCTTTGTTCCTAGGTAGCCTCCACCGAGACATTAAGCCGTGTTTGCTTTGGGTAAGGGACCACGCTATGCCAACAGTGTTTTGCGGGGGACAATTTTCTGATGTTTGATCACCTCGGGTAAGACATTTTTGGTGAATCATTATACCGAAATGCAAAGAAGGTAACTTGAGAAAGATGCTTATGTTTCTGTAGCACTTTGCAGCAGATGTCTCCTATTTACTGCTTTATTTTATTGCTTAATGGCTGGTTCTCGAGTAATTGAACAATTTGACAGATATTTATTTGTAAAACGTGATTCGTTTAGTCAGACATTGTGAAACAGTTTCATGCCAGTTCTAGAGATTTTGGTGGAACTTTCTAAAGATGCAAACATTCAAGTAAATTGCTCATGTCAATAGCACATCCACTTTTTTACTGTTCTTTACTGCACACAAATATTTGAGTTGACAAAAAAGCGCTGGTGAACAGACTACAGGGACTTCTGAACTTTAATCAACCACAAGCACTGGCAGGGTTCACAAGTAATTTCCTAACTATGAATCACCTGCAGACAATGAATCACATACTGGAGAAGATTGCCAAATAAAACAAGCCATCATGTATAGCTCGCATTGACTGGACTATGGAAAGGCCTTTGATTCACCTAGCTGAAAGAGAAGCTGTGATGAAAGCACTGAAATAAAGGCATAAAAGAATGTAGGAATCCCAAACCACATCTGCTAGCAGTGAATGGCGACATTTAAGTTCGACAAGGAAGATAAAAGAAAGCGAGACTAAGCAAAATAGCAGGCGAGGAGACACTATCTTACTGGAAAAGACTTGCCTGGAGAAGAACTTCACAAAGCGTTTCTGGGAAGAAGACCTTAGCTTAACTTCAACCATATGTGCGAGCTCAGATTTCGGCTGCGACGGAGCAGTTGTCTTCTCCGAAACGGCCAATGATGTCCGGGTGATTTTGAGGGGAACTGAAACGTGGGGAGAGCAGGGAAGACGGATGGTGGGGGAAGGCAGAGGAGGGAAGGCGCGCTCTCCGCAGTCGGTCTGGTGCTCGCTGAGGTGAACAGAAAGCTTCCCCAAGGGATTTCACCAGCCAAACTCCTTCTGGTGAGGAAGAGGTGTTAGGTTTCCACCTCTAACAGAAAGGGGCCAAGGGTTTGGGTGCTAAAAACAGGAAAAAAAAAAAAAGGGCAGGATCTTGTATAACATTTTTCATAGACAGCGCTGAATAAAGGGATAGTGAAATAAGAGAAGAAACCAAAAACTTCCTGGAGACCGTAAAGAATAAGTCCTACCACAAGGCAAAGAAAAAGAAGAAGGAATAAAATTTACTTTTTTAATATTTTAGTTCTTATGAGAGGTATTTGGCCGTGTTTTTCCAAGCAGTGAGACAATAGCTGGTAAAGCAATGACAGTAGAGGCAAAAACCTCCTGCAATTATCTAGACTTTGATGATTCCCCTCTGTTTGTGCCAGTATTCAATAAACCCTCAAATTGCATGCTGTAGCAGGAGAGTGAATTTACTGCAGCCAAAATCATATGAGTGCAATGAATCAAGACAGCCTTTCTGCGCTACTAAGGTCTGGCCAGTGTATTATGCTCCACATACGAACATATACAAAAAAAAAAAAAAAAGAAAAAGGTGAAGCAGACTTTCAAAATCACTAGTTACCAGCTAACGGTGAGAAACTCACTGCTGGCACAAGTTGATCATCACTGGTACCCTCTGCCCAGCAAGACCTTGTTTATCTTCTGCTTGCTTCTTGGCTGCTCAGACAAAAATTAGGTGAAAATTCTGAATTTGCTTCCCGACACCAGCCCAGCAAGGAGCTGGGACAGCCCAGTGCTTGGGTACTGGGCTGTAAAGACTCCTCTTACTGGGCATTTTACAGCCGTCCAGGGTTACTTCCAGTTGGCGACGGGCCCTTTTCGTTAATTTGTTTTGAAGAAAGTCTGGTCGGAGCTGAAGAAAGGACTGTGAGCACTTCCCCAAGCAACCACGAGAGAGCACCCGGCAATTAGAGCTGGGACGGCTTCGTGCCGCTCTGAGAAGGAAAATTCATCACTGACAACATGCAGTGAAACCCGTCGCAGGATTCCCTCCTCGCCTTGCGCTCTTTAAACAAAATCGGAGGCAGGAGCGCCAGCCGGGGTTAACGAAACCCTCGCTACTTGTTTTTAAGTCACAGCAAGGTTTAAGCTGTGGATTCCTGCATCAGGGCGATAGCTGGGAAATATTGCCCCGGTGCAAGGGATGGAGGAGCTTGTCCCTTGGTTTATGATCTTCTTCTTCTTCAAAGCCAAAGGCTGCCTAATGACTGCTGGCAACGTCGACAGCCGTTTCGCGGCGGCTGGCTCTTTACCTAAGCTGTCCATTTTCCTGTGCTCTGAGGAATTCTCAGGCACCGACTGATCAAAGAGCCTGCCCACGAAACGCAGCTGAAATAAGTTTTCCACACTTTATTTCTCTAATGTTAGATGCATCGATACAGGCAAGAAATGTTGTGTGTACAAGCGGGCACGGGGAGGGGGTCTGGGGAGGGAAGGCAGGGTCCATCGCCCGCCGCCCCTGCTGGGGCCCGTTTCTGATGCTCTCATGGAGAATTGCAGCACGCCCAGCAGACATTAAAGCCTCAGTTAAGGTTTTCACCTTTGTTTTCAAAGAGCTTACGCCAGTTTTCACTGTAAGGTTTGCGGCGAGCTATGAGAAAAAGGCATAAATACAGTAAATAATGGCAAATCATTTAGATAGAGGCTCCATGTTCCTGGACAATGCATTCAAACATGAGTAATATTGAAAAAAATAATGCTAAAATCTCTGCTCCTGAAATTACAGATCACAAATGAATCCTGTAGTTCACAAGGCACACACGTGGTCACCAGGGTATATATTTTTGTAGGCAGGGAAGAGCAGCTCTGAGGCTGCAGCGTGGGTCGGAGGCAGCGTGCCCGGCCGAGAGCTGCGAGCTCCCAGCTTTGATCCCGTCCCGCTGCCAGAGCTGCTGGTGGCTCGCACACCTCTAAAAACAGCGAGGCTGGTGTGGGTGTCCCCCTGGCAGGCAGAAGCACAGGCAATGCCCCACATGATGCAGTAAAAAAATACCCTTAGCAAAAGTGCATTGGCTCTGGTTTCAGCTGGGGGTGTCTCTGAGGCCACACTCCAGCCATCAGGAGAGAGAGTTTTTGCTCCCAGGACTGGGTTGGGGAAAGCTTTCCACAGGGAGGAGGAGGGACGAGGTGCCTACGGGTTTGTAAAGGGAATTTGGTGTTTTGCCCCATGTCCTCCATGGCACCGAGGTCCTAGCAAAGGGCTTCAAAAACATCCGCCCACTCCCTCGTACTGTCCAGTTTGAGCCCTTCGACAGGGACAAAACAGAAAACAAAACAAACGTTTTTAAACACAACAATGTAATTAAATACAAATGCAGCTCTGTGCGTTTTTTTTGTATTTGTCTGCTCCTTGCAGAGACACTCTGGCTCCAGCCATTCAACTGGTTTCCTACAACTTGACTTCAAAACCGAAGGACCATCGGTCTGAGCCCACACTGGTGCAGAAGACAAAAATGTCCGTTTCCTACCAGGTACAGCCTCTGTACCCCTACACCCTTCAGCCAGGGGTAATTCGAAGTCATCTTCTCATTCCCAGGGTCAATCAAAGCCACTGAGGTGGCCGTTGTCACTCTGGTGGGAAATAAAAGATATCTATTTCCAAATGGCATCAATATGTATGCAATTATACGCAATGCTTTTATATATGTACTTATTATTATGTACCATACCGATATGTAAGTATTGTAAGTATATAATAGAGAGGAGTGAAAAGCAGCAAAATGTGCAAAGCCATGTCTAAAACTACAAAAAGTCCAGAAGTATTTCTGGTCCTGTCTTTTGGAGAGTCAGCCCTGAATTTACCTGATGCTTCATTCAGGTTACTGTGTGGAGTAATGCTGCTATTTAAGTCTGTATTTAAATATTAAAAAAACTATTAAAACCCCCACAGAATATTGCTTAGTACTTAACAAATAATATTTAATAAATACATTTAGGTAAATATATTCAGCTGGCAGAGACCAGAGGGTTAGTTCAACACCAGGTGCCACAACATGTACCAGAACGACTCCCACAGTGTTTAGTGGGGAAGAGAAAATAACTCCAGGTGAAGTACATAATGGGTCTATCTCTCTCAATAAATTGAGTTTATGGGCAGACAATAACAAACACCAGGTGGTGGTGCCACGAGGAAAGCAATGCCAAGCAGCCAGCGCTCAAGTCAGATTTTCACAACGTTTATCTTGCTCCATCCATTTGATCATCCTAAACTGTTTTCAGAAGTTAAATTTCTTCCTTCTGATATATCTTGTACTCGGTAAATGTTGTTTATATCGATGGCAAACAACTCTTAACTGAATCTATACAACTTATGTCTAAGTTCAGAGAACAAAAATAATCATTCCAAAAAGTGTTTAAGGTGAAATCAAGCTAGGGTTGCAAAAGGCTGGTGGAAAACATATTTCGATGGTGTGGGCTGACAGTCAGGCTGCTAAAGACACCTTCTGGATCTGTTTTAGGAATTGCTTATTAACCACTTCAATAATAAACAGAGAGATTAAGAGCATAGAATAAAAGAAAATCCAGTGGATACTTCACTCGATATCCTCAAGCACGACACATTTATTTCATTCAAAAATTCCGCGTTGCTGACTCTGTAACACGATTCAACATTTGCTTCAGTTAATGATTTTGGGTTTGTTTGGTTTTTTTTAGGGCTCTTTCATTGGCCTTTTAATGCTACGAATGCTGTGAAGACCTGCACGGCATATAAGGGTTTGGTTTGCTTTTGAAACGTAAACAATATCAAAGGAGTTTAAATTTTTATTTAACCTTCACCAATGAGTTTCTGGATGGCCAGACACACCAAAAGCCTTGTGTAATAACATAGTAATGAAACATAACTACGGGGCTGACTGGCACAGGCAGTGAAGGATTTTATTCTCATATATGGCTTCATTTTTGTGCTTCGGTGTTAGCGGGAACAGCCCCAAAGGTGGATTGTGCTCTTGGGGGTGCTGAGCAACAAATTCCTTAACGGGCTCTTCTGTAGTGGACACTGACCACTAAATGGTTGCTGACTCAACCTCTAAAGTGGAGGTTTATCAGTAAATAAAGGTATTGCAACTTGCCTTCTGAGGGCAATGTCATGGTGTTCCTGATGTGCTCTTTAATTACACTTTAACCCTTTCTCAAAGTCACGTTAAGCCGGACACTGAGGCTGCTGGGGAGAGGTTAACCAGAAAAGCACTCACGTGTCGGCTGGAGAACTGACCCAACCCTGCGGAGACCAGGGCTTAACAAGAAACGGTTGGTCTTTAAAAAGGTTCTCATTTCTGCTCTGAGCTTAAAAAAAAAAATTAAAAATCCCTTCTCATGGCTGAATGTCAAAGCGAGAGAATAAAATGCAGGGGTAGTTAGTGCTTTCTTCAGCCTTAGGAAAATGAGTTAGCGTGGGTCCTCGCAGCCTGCAGATACTTAATACTTCCAGGATTGTTTTAAGATACAATTGTTAGGCATGTTTAAAAAAGAAAAAAAAAAAAAGATCTTTCAAGAGCTTATTTCCCAGAACATTACCAGCCAACAGCCCTAATGGGCTCACACCACACAACAATTGTTGACTAATACTATGTGCTTTGCAAAAAAAAAAAAAAAAAGGAGAAACAAACTGTTATATGTTTTTTGTTGAGATATATTTAGAGAGCTTTCTCATTGTTAAGAGCTTTAGGAACAATAATCAGTGGTATGTCATTCTGGTATTGTTAGCAAAGTCCTTTCTATTGAATTTTCAAGATGTTGTAAAGTGAGATTATGCGAGTAGCACCTCTGGACACTTTTTCCCATCATTGTGTTGGTATCAATCGCTGACTTCCACTGTTTCTCCTGGTATTAAATGAAAATGTTGTTTCCCACTACGCTGATTGGAGGCTGTATAATGCATGACATAACTGATAACCCTACTGAGATTACGCATTGTAGGATTCGAACTGCACGAGAAATTTGGACAACAAAGTAGGTGGCCACTAGGACCGGCAGACAAAGTTTAAAAGAAAATGTACCGGGATCATTGTTTCAGCTGAAACGAAGAAACATTATAAATGGATAATTTACGAGGCTGGTTCCTCAGGTTTTGGGAAAAAAAAAAAGCCACTTTTTGTCCTTGTTTTTCTGTGGGGAGAATAGGTAGAATATATTTTGCAAGGGCAAAGTGCTGCCCTAAGACACCGCAGCCTTGCTTACGCTCGGCAGAGTTGTATTAGAGCAGAAATCCACACCCTGCTGAGACTCCTGACATTTTCCAAAGAGGAAATATTAAACATTTGATGGCAGAGTAGAAGAGGAGGATGTTAGAGTTTGGAACTAGCGGTGAGCTGAGAAAGCCAAATTTTTCAACTCTATAAGAAAAAAAAAAGAAAATAATGAGAGGCTTTGAGCTAGCTTCTGTATTACACACACCACCAGCACCTGATCAACGTAAAGAGCAATGCAGGGAGTTCCCTTATAGAAGTTTTTTGCCGGTGCCATTTTCATTGCACTTTGTCATGGTTTGGTTTTCCACTCGTGCTTCAGAGGAGGTTTTTTTGGAGGGGTGCCTGAGCTGGTCCAACACTGCTGGGCCATCCTGCTGATTCCCCATGCAGGCTTCTTCCCTCCCCAGCACCATACCAAGTTTAGGCTGGGTCAAGATTTTTGGTGGGTTTTTTTCTTTTGTGTATGCGGTGGGGATTTTTTTAGGAGGGCTTTTACCCCAGTCCCTGTTCCTGCTCTTCGCACAGTGACTTTTCTTCTGACTTTACTCCTTCCTAAGCTAACAGAGGGTGGCATGTGCACAGCTTGGCTGATGACCAACACAGAGGGGAAGGAGAGGTCACTGTGGCTTCACACTCTCTGTCCTTCCTTACAAGCAGAGAAAAAAAAATTTATGGGGAAAATGCAGTGTCGTTGTCATGTTCCTGCCCTTCAGTATCTCTCAGCCTGGTCTGTATGCTCAGCCAGGACGGGGACAAATTCAGACCTGATTCTGGAGTCGCTCAGCTGATGGGGTGTTAGGTCCAAAAAGCAGTTCTTGATCTTCCATTCAAAGTTTTTATGGACGAGTGTAAAGCTGGAGCGAGCTGCTCCATGCAGTGGTTAAGGTTTTAATAGCCCTTAAGTAGTAAAAACAGCAGCACTGCTTCCAAAAAGAGTACCAGGGAATCAAGTCTAAATGTAATAAAGGTCTTTACTTTGTTACAGTGGATTGCAAAGTGTTTTGTGGCTTGTGGTTACACAGAGCAGAGGGTCTGTGGAGTCTTCTGAACTAAATTTTTGTTACACATTTGTGATTGCAGCGACCCGGACTTCACGTCTCTGTGAGTCCCCTCCTGAGAAAGGGCAGGCACATGTCAGGGACACTGCGTTGGTCTGAGGGTGGCAAAGCTTACCCTCCTAAGACATGAGCCAGGAGAGGCTGGGCACTGGAAAAGATCCCTGGCCACGCTCAGACTAGAGATGAATTCAAGAGAAGACACACCAGACGGGTGCCCGACAGGGCTCGCAGTCGAAGAGGAAAGGGGACAGACTTTTAACGGGACCTCTTGCAATAAGACCAGTGTCCTGGTTTGGGAGCACCAGGACGGAAGTTTTCTGGGGCTGCCTGGACGGTGTGGTATCAACACAGGCCCCTAAGGAGAGGCTGGGGCACCTTTTCAGTACCTGCTGTGCTGGAAGGATTGTCACCAGCTGTTTGCCTTCTCTCCCTGTGCCGCTGGTGCTCCTGCCTCCTGTTTGTGCTGCAGAGGAGCACTGACTGATGGGCTGGACAGCTTTCCCCGAACACAGAAATCCCCAGAAAATTCATAGAATCATAGAATGGCCTAGGCTGGAAGGGACCTTAGAGATCATCTAGTCCAACCTCCCTGTTTTGGGCAGGGACGCCACTTCTCGACTAGACCAGGCAACACATGGGGACCGAGTGGGAATCGAACCCGCGACCTCGGTGTTGGTCATTGTCAGCACCGCGCTCAAACCACTGAGCTAACCGGCCCCCTAAATTATACCCTTATGATCCAAGCTCACCTCCCCTCACTCAGTGGTTTGGTCCAGTAGTAATATTTGGGTCTGGAGTCTTCCTGTTCCTCAGCAGATCCTTCCTCTCTCTCCGGATGGGCATTCTTTTCTTTAGCTCAAGCATGCAGAAGTTTCTGTTGATCTTCTTTTTCTCGATTAGCACCAGTTTTCTGGGATTTTCCTTAGCCTGCGCTCTTCAGCGCTTCAGTAAAAGTCCACGCTCTGGGACTAAGGCTTCAGGAAACCTGGCTACTCGTCCTAAGCAACGTCGCTCACAAGACAAAATAAATTTCAATTCCTCGTAACTTTAAGCAGAATATTAATTCTAATATTCTACAAATAAACTTTTTGAATCTCCAACGCGCGTTTTGCTGTTGGCCACCCTCGGGAAGAGAGAGCAGCTGGGGTGAACAAAGGAGCTGCTTTGCTAAATGACCACGTTAGGTCTCTGCATCCCTCAACCCAATTAATGCAGGCCTGCCTGAACCCTAATTGGGCCTGACACGTGCCTGTTGAAAGAGATTCCCCAGGAATTAAAGCGCCACTTCTCTAGTTTGAGTTGGCTGCCGAGGCGAAACACGACACGGTTTTTTTGAGAATTTTCTGCGCTTACCATGAAACAAATATGCCACAGGTATCAAGCAGGCTTTGTTTGGGGGCTATAATCATATTACAAATTGAACACTTCCACATGTGCGTGCTGGCACATCTACCCTCGGCTATCTCGCGTGTATCTGCCCCCAGGTACAGATGCTGAGGTCTTGACATAGCATAATACAGATCGAAATATTTTTTCCAGATTGCCTTAGCACATGCTAATGAAAATGAGGAGTAAAGGCCTGAGAGAAGCAGCTGTTTAAAATTTTCCTCAATCCCAGAAAATCAACTTCTTAATTACTGATAATTTAAGCATCAAAATGACCACTAAGCCTCTTCTCCCACTAGGCTTTCCCAAGCTGGGAGGCCTGTTTTAAGATTTCCAGGCAAAACTTTTTCTTAGAAGTGTAGCATTTCATCACAGTTCTTTTAGCCGTTCTGGAATTAATTAGTATTAAAATAAAGCAGGAAAAAGGAGGGTGCTTGCTGGAGGTGCCTTCTTTTAGACCCTCCACTCAGACAGATGGAGCAGATACGGCTAAACCCAGCACGTTATATGAGACTCCTATATTTCCACAGTACCTTTCATAATAAAACATTCCCAAACTTCCCCAGATGGATTTATAGCTATAAATATCTTCGGTTGCCATTAAAATGTGGACACTCCTGGATCAAAAAAAATTTTTTTAAAAAAAAAAGGCTCTGCTTCCAGCATGTGGCAGCAAAGGGATCTGTGTTCAGTCTGGTTTATGGTCATACCCAGGGGGGCAACTGGTCCCAAGCAAACTTCAGGCTTCAATCTTTCAAGATGTATCACGAGTTCCTGAATCACTGCATGGCAGTGGGGCCTCTTTTTCGGAGATTATTTAAGTCTCAATTCTCAGAAAACAGTAAATTTTGCTGAAAGTTGTTTTCCTCAAGCAGCAAACAAATCTGAGTTGGGGAAAAAAGAAAGAGGATAGAGTTTTGGTAGAGTTTTTTTCTTTTTATTTGTTCTCCCCTTCACCCTAGACTCCATTAAATGACTCTGCCTTGCAAAGCTGAGCCTTTCTTAAAGCTGACACTATTTTCTGTATAGAAACAAAAAATGAATTAACTGGGTTATTGGAAGCCAGGTATCCTCACAAACCTACATGGCCGCTCAATGGGATGGGGAAGAGGATGGGTTTGGCCAGGCTGCAAAACACATTTTTCTTATAACTGGAGTCCTGGCAAGGTACGTATACTTTGACATGGAGAAAAGGTCTTTGTTTGGTGCTGGATGTCTTCATTTTGTTTAAATCATTACTGGAAGCATCTTTAAAATGAACTACTTTTTTTCCATGCCACTAGAAGACCGACCAGCAAAGCCACAGCGTAGCTGGAAGGCAGCAGGGTCGGGTGAAACAATCCAGGAGTTTACAGCAGTTCTCCGTACGTTTGAGTAAGAGGGACGCGACAGAAGGTTTTTAAAGTTCAAGACACACACAGAGCAACGGGCCAAACTGAATTGCTGAGCAAAAGCAGCCTTGTGAATGTTTTTATAACAACTTCCCCTCCATTACGCTGCAAATGTGGCTCTTCAGGCAGTAAAAGAGCGGGGCTGACACGGGAGGGGTGACTCGGCCCCGCAGTGGTAGAGTGAGGATTTGGGCCAAAGTGAAATATTGATTAATCATCTTGTCAGGCTGGTGCTTTGTTAGATTCTGCAGATAGGAACTGAGGTGGTAATATGCAGCTCTTTCGACTGGTAAGGCTGCTGTATCACATGGGAACGATTTGTTGACTTGTGGAAAACTGCTACGGGTGGGGGGTGAACAGTAGGATGATGCTGAAATAAGCTGAAGGGTGCTTTTTTTTTAAGTATTGAAATATTTTTTTTCTTAAAAAAAAAAAAAGCAAAAAGCCAGAAACATTGGTCCTCATTTAGCAATCTGTTTGCACCCGGACAAGTGCATCTGTGTGGTCTACCAGGCAGGGTAGGACACAAAGACAAGACGTATCCTGTTTTCTTTGTTACTTGAGGGCTGAGATGGCCAGTCAAACCTGGGTTTGCTTTTCAGCTAACTCCTCTGGGTGAAGAACTCTACCTGGCAATGAAAATAAAAGTCACAGTAAGATATCTACACGCGGTTGAAGGAGCCCTTGTGATATGTTTCGCCTCTAAGCAGTGCTGCTGGGTGGGATACTCTGAGGTGCAAATACAAAGCTCAAGGCTCTCAACGGGAATGTCAGCCCAGGGATCGGATGAGGCCATGGCAGCCGCTCCCTGATGGTCAACAGACCTGGTTACGTGCAGGTTAAACCAACCCCAGGGCTCAGCTCAAGGTGTACTTTCCCTGACAGTTATATGATGGGAGTGTGCTACCCTAACCCAGAACATTAATCCCCGGAGAAATTGTCCCACCCTTTCTCCACCTCCCCAAATCCCTTTCATCTAGGGCAGGTGAGGGCAGAGCTGATAAGAACTGTCATTGCATCAAATTAAAGGGGAAAACGATCTGGAAAGCTGTTTGCAGATAAAACTAAAAAAGACGTGATTAATCTATTTGTTCTCTTCTGGCAGAAACCTAAACCCCAAGTTTCGCGGTGACTTTAACTGCACTGAAAATAATGGCCTATTTATGCAATTATCTGCATGTACCTGGCCATTGGCTCAGGCCAGTGAAGTGAGTATGAGAACACGCATGCAGGGCTTTTTATTTATTTTACTTTTTTACTTTATTTTCCAGGTGTGGTTTAGGTCTCAGCCATCAACCTGTGCCTGAGGCTTTGGAGCTCTCTGCAAACTTAGGGCAGCCCACACCTGTCCTCACTGGGGCTGGGTTCGCCCTTGTTGCTACGTGATGGTTATAAAATAAGTTCAACTGTAGCTAGTTTGAAGACCAGAATAACACATAAAAGTTATTCTGATACATAACTTAAGGATCTGGTGAGCTATGAGAGGTCTTTGTGTCCTGAAACAGGCTGAGGGAGGAGCATCTCTTGCCTTCAGCCTGGAGACAAGGAGATACCTTTGGCTTCAGTGGAGCCAGATTTAACCAAACCTCCTGCAAATCATGTTCCTTCTGTCTCTGCTGATGGGAAAAGCAATAAAATGTGCATTGCCTGGGCAAACACTGCCTTTTCCTGAACGCCCCTGCCCACTGCTCTGCAGGGTGTCCAGAAGAAGCAGGGCTTTGGACCTGTTTTCAAAGGGAATGCTCCAACTAATTTTTTAATTTTATTTCTTTTCTAAAGACCCTAAAGGCTCATTTCATGCAGTCAGAGGCCCGTTTATCTCCTCAACTATGGATTTTTTTCTGGTGAGTCCATTTTTCACTATCAGCCAGCCAAGCCACTGCTTCCCAACGTCTTCCCCATGGGCAGCAGGTGGGGGCATCACGAGCCCCAGCTCAAGGCTCCACAGAAGCTTTCAAAGGTGATTTTGCACCCATCTCTCCTGTTAAATGAGTGAAACATTTCTCTTTTCCACAGCAGTGTTTTGTAGCTTAAGGGACTGGTTTTAAACCCCTCAATTGTCTGTTGAGAGACTCTGGATTGGGTCGGAACTTGCATGACCAAGTTCAAGATGCTTCATGGTGCCCCATCCTTTGGCCACTCAAATCCTCACGAGCCCACGGCCACAGTCTTTGCTCCCCAGACTGCAGATGAAATATGACATTTCTGCCCCGACCCAGACAAAACCACGACAATAAGGAAAAAGTTCCCTTCAGTTTTGTAGTCCTTTATTTTTTTTTTTTAAGTTGATCCTCCCATAGTAATGTACTGAAATGCGTAACAGTTACATTGTACAAAGCATTTAAAGAAAGTACCTCAACTTGCCGATTATTTCAAAATGAGATTATAAACAAAAGGAAAAATAAATCTGGTCCCTCGCTAAAGGCAAAAAAAAAACAACCCCAAAAATAACTGAATACCTTCCATTATTTATTTATTTTTTTAAACATAAATTTGGAACACTTCATCTTACAAATAGGATTAACATGAACATAACATCACACAAGCTCGCAGACAACCAGCATAAAATATTGGGTACAGTTTTTTAATCAGAAGAATCATGCTTTCATGAAGAAATTATAACTGTTTATACAATCGAATCAATTTACTGCATTACAAAAAAAAAAAAAAACGAAACAACCCTAAGTCGCATCTATTAGTTATTTAGTTCATTAAAAGGCAAAAAATAAAATAAAAGAGGAATGTAAGAAAATTTCAAACACTGTTTTGCACTCCCATATACACAGATCAGTTCACCTCACTTTTTTTTTTGGACGTACATGGGTGCCTTACATCGTAACGCAGTGGGGGACTGGAGCAGTGCTGTTTGATAGAGGAACAGTGCTATTTTAATCAACAAACAACAAATCAACAAACGTTTGCCAACAAATAAATACATGGTACACACGAAACGAAGAAGAAATTAGAGGGGAGAGGGGAAAGGAAACAATACAACAAAACAGTGACATGATTGTCGAAAATTAAAATCTCCTTACAATGATTCGAACTAGTGGTGCTGTCGATGAACGTGGTGCTTTCACGGAATTATCTGGATGATTTAGCTTCTTGGAGTAGTGAACATTCATAGTTTACAATATACACAAGCCTCTTATGTATTGTTTCTCAGAGTTCTTTTTTTTTTCTTTCTTTTTTTTTTCCTTGTTTTTCCTTTTTTTTTTTAACAATGCAGTTGAAAAGGCAAAAGAATTACGGAGAGAACAAAATATTCCCTGTTACTTCTTTCGACATTTACGATGGACAGTGTGCATTTGATAGAACTAGATTCTTTCTTTGAAGGGCTAAAATGCATAAAGCTTTAATGAAGAGATTTGTACATAAAAGCAACTGTTCCCAATCCTGTGTCAAACTATCTTATACAAAAAGAAAATCAATTCAGTTCCTGCTTTAAAGGAGTGCCCATGTGTGTATCAATGCAGTCTTAACCCTTTTGCCCCTGCCCCTCAAAGCCGGGTGAACTGGAAGACACTTTTTCCCGGCCCCGGTTTACATAATCCACTGAAACTCTCCTTTTTTTTTTTTTTTTTTTTTTTTAAAGTCGCATTGATCCTCCAGAAGTCAGCAGCTGCCTTTGCTGTGCAAAACAAAATATTGAGAATAAATAGTTTCTTTCTTTTTAAAATTATTCAGTTTAAGGTCACCGGACTTTAAATGAGTGACCCTGCAGATTTATAAGGCATTCTGCTCAGCAGTCTTTTAAATAGTCATATATGAAAGAGCCATGCTACTGGTTTGGACTTGGTCCCATTCTCGGTAAGACTTCACAATGTCATACGTGACTGATGGATTGGATGGCGCTGGATTCTGCAGCGGCTCTCGCCATACTGTGCCACATATTGGGAGAACTGTGGGATGCGGAATGAAGGGAGTCCTTGTCGGAGAGAGAGAGCATCATGGCATAGGCCTGGACGAGGGGGAAGAAGAAGGACAAAGAGGTCATGATCCCGCAGCGCCGATTTGAGCTTGGCTCTGTGCCACCTCTGTGTGGCTAGGGCACCGCTTTGGCTACAACTGCTGCTCTCGACTTGTTTAACAAAAAAAAATAGCCAAACATGTTAGGTAAAGCCACTGTCAACCCTCTCACCAACACTTCTGCCTCGCTAATAGTAGTAATACTTTCTGCTTTCATCTGGCTCTAAGAAACCTTTGATAGTAGACAAGGTCCCAGAGTCTCCTTGGCTTTCAGATTCTTGGCACAGGGAGCTCTTTTCAAGAGCCTGAGGAATCACATTATCCCTTGGCTGGTCCTGTATTTCACCAAATACCACAGTCTCCTTTGCTGAACTTTTCTACAGGCAGTTTTTAAAAAAGGGAATCTTTAAAGGGGCTAAAAATACCCATTTCAATTAATGTTTAGAAAAAATATATCAAGAAATAGTATTAGGATATTAGCCTAGTTACTGCTGTTTTGAAAACATGGTGAGGACTCTAGAGGTGGTAACATCCAACAGAATTAAAAAGAACAAACCCCAAGCCAGCCAGAAGACCGAGCCATAACCCTGCAAGGCAGGAGCTGAGCTCCACGGCATCAGTGTGACCAAGCTGGCTCTCTGCAAGCAGAGTGGCATTTCTGCAGGTGGCAGACAGGAATAAAAAAAAAAAAATACCCCAAAGAAGTAAGAAAATCCTCCGTTATCAGGGATCAGAGCATCCCGCCACGGGCTGGGGAGGTCGGGGCAGGCTGAGGTTTGTGGACATGGAGCACTGCCCTGCCTGATGGAGCTGAAATGAGCTCGCCTGCCACACACTAACAGTTTAATCCTTTGGGTATTTGGCGACAATAACATTTTAACCAAGTTAAGCTTTTACCTGGGATTTGGATTTCCTGTACAACGGTTGTTTTAGGTCCTCTGGCAGCTGGGAAGTATTGAAAGCTGCCAATTCAGCTTCGCTATATTGATTTTCTTCCATTTTCCTCATTTTGAGGCTATCTGTGAAGTGCCTTATGTGGTCCAAAGCCGAAAGTCCAGTCTTATTATACTCCTCCTCTTTATACCTACGAAAACACCATGGAGGTTTTCACGTCAATTAAATGTTCCTCTCCAAGTTCCCTCGTCCCCTCAGATTTACACATCTGAGCAATTTCCCTCTTTTTTTACATTCATAAACCGCCTTGGCCCATGGAACCACGATCCTGAACTGAAAGAAATTCCCCTTTTTTTTCTAAAGAGAAGAGGCTGGGCAGCGGCAGCCGGGGAGGGAGAGGTTGTCTCTCTCCTTGTGTCTCCACAGCCTTTCACAAGACCATTATGGGAGATCCAGGTTGGTTTGTGGAGCAGATAACGTCTCTCCCATGAACTTTTCCTGTCTCACCCAGAACCTGACAATAGCTCCCTGAGCACAGATTATTTTCCTCTTAAAGGCTACAGATTGCAACCCTGAAAACAGGGCTGGTATTGACCCAAACACAGACACGCGTTGCTATCGTAACTGGGAAGCTGCCTACTTTGGACTAGTTCCCACGGCACATAGTTTGGTGCTGGCACTCTCGTATGGTTTATTGTTTTTATTTCACGTATTGGGCACACCAATACTCGGAAGGAACCCACCTGCCAGGGGAAGCTTTGCAGTTCATGTCCAAAGTACTCGTTTCCTCGTAATCCTCCTCTGGAGTCCCCTCATGCATGTCACTCGTAACAGGCTCTTTGACTGCTTTCCCTGCAATTTCACTCTCTTCATCTTCTTCGTCCATCATTACTTCATCTTCTGCCTCTTCGTCATCCAGCAAATCCGAGTTCTGGCTGGCTACCATGGCTTTTTCATCCTTAAAGTGGCTGCCATTCATTCTGAAAGTACCAAAATAAACCCAAGCGGTAATCGCAAATCAGTTATGAAAGCTCCTCTCCAGCAGATTGTCGGAGGTAGATCTGAAAGGGATCTGTCCCAGTAGAATAAAGTGATTTCTGTATTCTATATTTTGTTTAGCTTCAGACGTTTACATGTTATTGGAGAAAATTCCAGTAAAAAATCAGTGGGATGTTAAAGTACCACCAGCATGGGATTTTCCTCTTATCCCGCTAAAACTACCATTTGAGTAGAGCTATGTTTAGATATCCATTCCAAATTTTCTCATGCATTATTTCCTCTCATGTTTCCAATCATATAGGTAGTCCGGGCAAAACAACTCATTGCTTTTTAGCAGAAGCTGTAGGGGCCCAGAAACTCTGAAAAATCAGACCTGGCATTTTCAGAAATGACATCCAACACAGCACTTTTTTTTTTTTAAAGTCAAAATGACATGCTAATTAATTTCGCACACTGCCACCCATTTGGAAGCCATACTATTTCACTGAACGTATGGATTACCCCCATGGGAACCTAAGGGACTTGAGCTGAAAACCTGAAGAGAGGTCTGCAATATTGCCTCCACGCTGAACTCCATTATCACCTGATTTGAAAGGTGGGAAGCAAGGAAAAGAAAGGTCGTATAGCATTTTAAGTGTATTTATTCTTATTAAATGAGTAATCAGAGCAATAAGCACATGGAAAACCATTTGGTCTGCCCACCGTTATTACGTTGTCCTTTGCTTTCAGACAATGACTTCTCCTAAGTACTTCCTAGGGGATTTTATCAAGGACATAATACCTACACTGAAGCAGGGGCTCGTTTGCTCATGGCCTCGAGCCTGGATGACTCTGAGCATCCCCAGCTGCATCGTGTCCACCACATAAAACGAGAGCAAAAGAAATTCAGCATCGCCGTGTCAACGGCTAGAGGTGCGAGTGGTGTCAAAGGGCCCAACTTGGAGAGAACACACGAATTCGCGCTCCCAGCGTATCTGCTCCGCTGCATCACGTAGCACGGGGGCCTTGATTCATCTATTGTTCTCGCTGTGCAAAAGGTCCCTACTCTTCCAGGAATACAGTTATAAAAATGGAAACTTTATTGTCCGCTTTAGGCGCCGTGTGCTTCAAACTGTGCGGGACAATATGGAATATATCACAAGTTTCAGCAAGATAAGGATGAGCTCTAGCAATGCATTTGGTATTTCGCATTTCACTCGCTGTTGTAACTTAGGGAGCCTGCACAAGTGAAAGCTAGTTTCTTCTACAACAGCAGCATTTTCCTAAACTTAATGGAGTTTCACCTATTTTTCGAGTGAATTCCAGCTGATTCTATGAGTTTAGTATAGCATTAAAAAAAAAAAAAGCTAGGGAATGGTCTGTTTATGTCACAGCATCAAAAAATCTGTGGGAGAGCTGAAGCAGCCACCCCCCTCTAAGATAATCAGAGCAGTATCTCTTTACCATCTTTTATTTAAATAGGCAGAAATAAGAAATTGTTGAGCACAGTTTGGGCTGCCAACTTGCTTGCTATGCTCAATTGAGGCTGCTAGAAATGAAAGGGAGATGGACTACAACCAAAGTAACAAAAGCCATGTGATTAAGAAAACAGATTCTCTAATTATGCTTTCAAATGCAGCAATTTGCCAGGGATAAAATATCCATCAAGAGCAGTCTGAAGTGCCAAATTTAGAAAGGAAACACTGCACAACCCAGCAACCTTTCCACTTTGCTGACTTCCTGTCGGAGGACATGTTGAGACCAGATGTGCAAAGCAAAAACCCCAGGCCCTCGTTGCCAATCAAGATGGAATGAAATTTGAATATGCATGTAATCACTTAATCCAATACCTTTGTGCAAATTGTGTGGCATCCACCATTTTCATCCCTTCACAAAGGCACGTGGAAATTGAGCAGATAGGGAAGTTTGTCACCAACGGTAAGAAAATGTTGATGCTGATAACGTAACGCCAATTCAAAAGTGCAAATACCTTGTAACAAAAAACCAATCTCAAAGAAATAGGTACAACTGATGTATAGAACCACGCTACAGCCTTTTTAGCTTAGCTGTCATTTCATTAGCTGAAAGTATTTAGGAATGGTCTCTCTTCCATTCGTTCAGAAGAACAGAAACACTCACATACTTAATAAATCTTAATAGGAAAGAGTCTTTCACTGGACTACCAACACCTACCCATGGCCTCAAGGGCTTTTTGCTAGTCAGCATCTTTCTTGGGATTGAGTTACTTACGGGAAAGGACTTTCAGTCAGAAGCCTCCATTTGATCCAAGAATTTAGCTTAGTCTACTTTATTAACTACACATTTACATTGCATTTGAATCGCAAGGCTCTCTACATGTAGCCACAGGATGTAGAATTCACCTGCTCTGCTGTGACTGTAAAATGAGGGAATTTTTCAACAAACTTAAATCAACGACAGGAACTTAAAATCGAGAGCTTCTGAGACAAGGAGAAATGTGTTCGTAGATGAACTTTCTGTCCAGCATCTGTCACTGGGAATATGCTTGTGCATGATGGAAAGGGAATCAACAAGTTTCTTTTCATAAGACACTGAGGTGAGCACTGAAGCCATCAGACTGCTAAAATAACTCTGGCTGTGGCCACCAACAAAAGCGAAAAATCAGGCTTAATTTGGAAAAGGAACAGCGGCGTCTTTAAGTCACAACTTACCTCTCCTCTGAGTTTCGGGGGGACTGATTGTTGTGGTTGCTGTTTCCAATAAAATTCCTAATTTCCGTGAAGTAAGAATCTTCCTTGTCATCTAGGATTGCCCCTGTGCTTTCCAGTTCTGAGTGAGGTGAAGACGTTGCAGTACCTTAAAGCAAAACGGAGGACTTCTGTTGTTGCTCCTTTACATTCCCTATACTTAAGCATTTATATAAAATCAAAAGCGAAACAAGGGGTGAGAGCCAGAAAAAGCTGGTCACAGTATCCATCAGCTTTTCGCCATATAACTGGTAATTAGGAGGGAAGGATTATTATCCGTGGGTGAAGGTAGTTTCCAGTCAAAACGACTGCTCGCATGCTGGGGGCCATTTCCACGGTCTATAATCGCTTTTGCCAAGTATCTATTTCAACATCTCACTTCTGTTCCCTTGCAACTCCAAGACTGTCAGTCAATCGCTGTGTTAGACCAAGGGCTGAACTGAGCAAACAGAACTTAATTTTAGATACTAATCATGCAGATTCACTTAAAAGATGGAGCAACCATCGACATTATCACCCAGGTTCATTAGCGCCAAGAGACCCGTGACAAGATGACTTTGAGCATCGGAGAAGAGGCAGCTCTGCATTCACTGCATGTACCTGGTTATTTCCAGTGAAGCAAAGCACAGACTTAAAAGGACTGCAGCCAGGGTTTTTATTAAACCCCACAGACACCTCAGACAGACCAATGATATCCACTACCTGCTGCTGCCTTTGCTGCTGCTGTGCGGTGACCGATTTGCCTCGGGTCTTGGGAGGCACCATTACCTCCCAAACAGCGAGCGCTTTTCAGCTCCTGACAGTGGGAATATTTTAGAAGGTGCCAAGAAAATCTTTCAGAGTGCCCCTTGAGACTCTAAATCTAGGATTCCTATTGAGAGCCAAGCGATTGCGGAGATGGGATTAAACCAATTTTCCCAGTCTGCTCCCAAAACGCTACGGCTGGCTTAATTAAAACCAACAGAAAAGACATCACCCAGTGGTATTAAGTTATACAAGGGTAGAGTTTACGCTGGGATTTTCAAAGCACTTCAGATGTCAGCAGAGCTTAGGCGCTAATGTATTTTTCCAAAAATCCCACTCGTCGGAGCAGAGCAACGTGTGTCTGGTGACGCTCAGTAGCATCGGAAGCGAATAGGCAGTCCCTACACAGGAACGCTGGCGGCATGGAGGGCACGCCGGGGAGGGAAAAGGCATACATACCAGACATGTTCCCGTTCTCGTGCTTTTTTAGATGTCTGTCAAGATTGGTTTGTTGACCAAAACACCTGTCACACAAGTGACACTTGAATGGCTTCTCTTTATTGTGGATGTTACGGACATGTCTCTGCAGGTTAGAAGATATGCTAAAGGACCTGTCACAGTATTTGCATCTAAAACAAAGAAAAAAAGGCAAAACAAGTGGTAGAAAAGGGTTTGTTAGTAGCTGGAAATGTAAGATTTGTTGTAACAGACACGAAGCAACTTCTAGGCTCAGCCTTGCTCCCTACTGAGGCAAACCCCTTCCTGACAAGTTTTGGCCAAGAGCTGTGCTCTTGGAATAGAGATGTCACTTATACGGTGGGTTTTTTAGCTTTAATTCATGTTAGGCTTTACATTAAATACTGCCTTTAGGAAAAAGCATAATGTTTCAGAGTTAATGGCATCAAATCAGCTAAAGTAATTGATTGCCATGTTTTTAAAACTGTTGCATGCAAAGCTGGAAAGTTTGAAAACAGTAGAGCAGTAAGTCTATTGTTTCATGTGCTGCCAATACAATACAATTAAACACTTTTGGAAAAAACATGAAACAGATCTCTTCTAATGCTCAAATAAGGTAAAAACGGCTATTTCTTTTCCTATTCTAAATTATACTGCGTGATTAAATCTTTTCTTGAGGAATTAGCTTTCCCGATTGCTAATCCCAGAGGAAATTTGGTTATCTTGCAAAAACCAGCAATAAACAATCCCAACCTTTAATACCGTGCCAATGTGAGTAGTTTAGTCTATCACTCTGGTACCAGAGGCATCAATTTTCATACTCTGTAGTGATTTGGAGTCCCCAAAGTCTTTACTGTATTGCTCTTTAAGCCATTACTAAGTCATACTATAACTATTCCAAATTCTCTGTCTGGCATCTCGCCAACAGTCTTCACCACTTTAGTTTTTCAATCTTTTACTTTTCCCGTGCTTCTCTTACACTTGTCAATGGTGTCAAATTTTTTTTAGGGCTGAAATCATCCATTACGCCACTAATTGCTCATGGCTTTTATGTAGTGGATGGGTATAACATGCATCAAGACCTTCCTTCAATAAAATTACATGTGAATCTCATTTCCTAAAGAGACTAAAGGCAAAAACCATATTGTTTCCTCACAAACAATGAGCTTACTCTGCTCTTTGCAGCTCATAAAATGCAGAAATTGGTGCATTTGTTTTACTGGAACACGAACTGGCTTCTTTCCAGTAGATTTAAATTAGTCTTTCATTTTCAATAAGGTGAAGCTTCTATACACATTTCTGCATGTGACTGTCCTGGATACAATATCACAAACATATTCTTATCAACTAGAGAGTACACCCACACAGGTTTTGGTTATGCAGACCTCAGAAAGGATCCAGATTAGGCAGGAAACAAATAAATACAGTAACGCCTTCGCAACCTGGACCTTTCAGAAATCAGATGATTGACGAAACAACCAACTTTAGGCTGCAAATAAAACCGCAGAGCTTTTAAAATAAAACCCCAAAACATTTTTGCGAGAGAAAATATGACCATCAGCCCTACTGAAAATCACTTCAACTATGCTGGCTGAGAAGTGCCAGCTATCCCGCAAGGCAAAGGCAGGACTCATGGATGGTGAAATCCTGGAAGAGGTTGCCCAGAGAGATGGTGGAGGCTCCGTTCCTGGAGCCATTCAAGGTCAGGCTGGATATGGCTCTGAACAACCCAATCTAGCTAAAGATGTCCCTGCTCACTGCAGGGGGACTGGACTAGATGGCCTTTATAGGTTCCTTCCAGTCCAACGCATTCTATGATTCTGTGGTGCCTGGGTGGCTTCCTAAGGCAAAAGAATTCCACTAACTAGGACCAAAACCTTCTCCCATCTCCACAGCTCCAGTGCCGTAGCATCGAATGCAGCCGCCCTTGTCCAGATGAGTGCAAAAAGCCCTGTTTGAGTCTAAACTAGCATGGTGGGGCATCAATGGGCTGCTAAGGAGAGAGCACTGGAGCTGGCTGTTGAATACTCATTCCCTTGCATTTATTCCCTTGCCCACGGGACAGACACAAGTGAGGGGTCGCGGTACCTATAGGGCTGCTCTCCGGTGTGTGTCCGCAGGTGACGTGTTAGGTTTGCAGATCTCGGGAAAATCTTGCCGCAGTATCTGCAACAAGAAAAGGTTTGATAAGACGATGTGACCTTCAGCGGCTGCGTCCTAGTTTGAGCTGCACTGGACGCGTAGCCCAAATTGGATCATTAATATATAGAGCTGTTGGCATTGCTTTGGCGTAACAACTTTTCAATAAAAGCATTCAGCAAGTGTAAGTGATCGAGGCACAGACACACACAAAAATGGGACTGGAATTGCTGGCGCCGACCAGCTTTTCTTGTGCATAAGCAAGGGATATATGAAAACAAAGCAGTTATCACCCCAAATTTCTAAGCTCACTAAGCGATTATTGGTGACATCCAGATTTGGAATCAAGACAATCTGTTATTAAAGCCTTGGATTTCTGCCTCCATGTAAGCAAATTTCGAACCTTTCAACCAATTCTACGTGTCAGCAAATGTGACATCATCCTGTGCATTGAATAGGATCAGAGCAGACAAGACTCAAAGACCTAATCCATCAAGGTATGTTTCTATAACAACATGTCTTGAAAGAAGGTGACATGTTTTCAAAAAGATCAGATAAACCGATATGCCAGTGTCAAACGCCTGCATGTTCTGGAGATGATACAGAGACCTAAATAATGTAATTTAAAAACCATTTTCCAAACTTGATAATCTGTCAAAGAAAAACTAATGGCAAAAAAAAAATTATATTATTGTGAGCCTCTCTATTCAAATAACATATTAACGTTCCGTTTATAACTGGCCCAGTTCTATTAATGATATTCAGCCCATTTTTGCATGGGGACAGAGCACACACACCACTCTCTTAAGTGAATGAGGGTGGTGCTCCATGTGACGACTTTGAAGATTGCATCCCTTCACTTTTAACATCCCATTTATTTTTTCGTAACGTGATGTATAAGCCTTCAAAACAGCCCCACAGCTAATTCAACCCTCCTCGACAAAGCTCCCATTCATTTTGGTTGCACGTACAATGACTATCTTCATTGTATTTTTTTCTGGAGCCTGCACACATAAGTCCTAATAAGTCATGTATTTTATCACTGATCCCTTTGGATATTAAAACCAGAAGCCTGCGAAGAAACACATCTGTAGTTTATGATCAAAAAAATCTATAATGAAAGCACACTTGTGCATATGAAAGTGATGAGAAAATTTGGGAGAAAGAATTGTTTATATAATAGCTCACACCTCATTTATCAAACCGGCATGATACAGGGCAAACTCTTTGCTTCCTAAAACCAGTCATTTAATAAATAAGAACCCCAAAGCCAAATGCTTCCCCTGTTTCCTTGGGGTAAGAGAGCCCTAGAAGACCCACCACACGTCCCAGCGGGAGGGGGGTTCATCACCCTGGTGGGGCGGTTTGGGGGTTACCTGCAGGTGTAGCGCTCCTTGCCCTTGCGCAGCAGGGTCTCAGGCAGGGCGCTGGGCGGCGCGCGGAAGTTGAACATGGACGGCACCGACTGGATCAGCTCGTTGGCCTCCGGCTTCAGGGCGTTAAAGCTCTCCAGCTTTTCGGCCATGTTTTCTATAGCCGACATCTGCAACGAGAAGGTGGCACAAGAAACCGGCATGGTGAATGCTGCTTCGGCTTTCTGCCCTCACTGGAAACCCGAAATGGAAAGAACATACAGCGCCAAGGAAGGGGTGGGAAAAAAAAAAAGCAAACGTAGACCTGCAGCCTTAAAAATTTATGGGGCATATATAGGCAAGTGGTGGGCACAACGCTGTTCCACTTGGAATAACGCCCGTGACTGCTGTAGCAGGGGGCTGTTTCTCTGCAGGCCAGCACACAGCAGAACCCCTGCCCTGATTGCTATAATGCAAAGCTGCTTCCACACAAAATCTAAATTAGCCAGCATTTATTTCTTCTTATTTTTAAACCTCAGCTTCTATAAAATTCCCGTTTATGCCATCATGCTCTGTGGGTGGGTGTCCATGGATCTACGCGCCCCATCTACTGAAACCATTGGCCATTTTTCACTAAATCTACAGAAAAAATAAAGATCCCAGCAATAACTGGATTCCTACAGTTTGTTGGGTTTTTCTAAAGGACTTGCAGAGGACAAATTTTGCAGAGGAAACCTTATGAACGCTCTAGTTCAAACCAGGGCTGCAACAAGCCAGATCCAGAGAGGCACCAACAATATCCCAGCCATTCGGTCCAGTCTTCTTGCCCATCACAGCCAAAGACTGTGAGATAAATCCACAACACACGAAGCTTTGGTGGTTCTTGTGTTAAGTGTTTACATCACCCATTAGATTCCTATGCTATTTTTAATACAACCTCAATATTCCTGCTCTGCCTTTAGCTTCTTGTAAACCCTATGTACTTTGGGATGTCTCCACCCCTGGTTAGCTGTCTGTACTTTCAGGGAGAGGGGACTAAATCATTTCTGGAGAATGGTTTTCTTTAAGGTGTCAGGAACTGACCATGAAAAACTGCTCCAAAACCTCCAACGCTGTCACTCGGAGTGTTCAAGTCTGCTTCTGAGCCTACTGAGAGGTAACCATCTGCCTTTTCATACCACCACAAACAAACAAAAGAATAGAAACTCAAGATCTCACCTACAGAGCATAAAAAAACCCGCAGGAGCGCTGTGCGATACCATGTTTGTAACGAAGGAGGAAATGATACAAAAGACAAGATGCTGAATGCTCCTCAGCTGCTAACACCTTTACAATCTATTCTTCAAAACGCAGAGCAGACTGCTCTGATTGTCGGGATTTTAAAATTTTATTTTACTGGGCAGAATTTGTCTCCTGGAATGACTATTTACATGCTAGTTAGCTCCGGCTTTGGGTTGTTTTTTGTCTTTTCTTTTTTTTTTTTCCCTTTAGCCTGTAGCCTGCCCTCTCATTTCATGCTCAGATTCCTAATGCCGAGTACAAATTGCAATGTACAGGGTACCACTGCCAATTTGCCAAATGTCTTTCATCAAACAGGGTGGAAAGAAAAAAAAAATCTCAGAGGGAAGTCAAGACACATTTACTTGTCAGCCAACAAATGTGAAAGCATTGCGAGGCAGTAGGGGCTGTAAGCTCTGGGGTTTGATTCATAATCACTCAGCTGCTAAAACATTCTCCACAGATGCAAGTGGACAGCACATTTGTCAATATGAAGGATTTTGACATGTACTGATCACAGGCGTGAGATATGTAATGATGATGCTGCTGGGAGAGGAGGTAATTCTATCTCGGCACCGAGATGTCATTATCAACCCATACAACTCAACATTACCATATATTTCTTTTTATGCGACTTCATCTTTTTCTTCAGTCAGAATCGATTCTTAAAGCTTTTACAATAGTCTTTTCACTGCCTCTAATTCCTTCTAATTGTCCCCCGTAAGAATTCATTCGTCTATTTTGCAGTGGTGGAAAATAAACGGTTGGAAAGAAAAATGACCCTTGCCCTTCAGGCTGATTAGCAGTGACAAGACAGTGCATGGGTTATGATAGCACATATTTATGGCGAAGAATAATAAGGGCACTGAGAAGTATAATAAATGTTCTATTTATATTTATTTAATATTCAAGTCACTTTCATTATCTGGTGGTTTTAAATCATTTTTGGATCACCATTTCTCATGTACATGATCCTCTATAATAATATATCAAAGCAACTATTTTCCTCTTTAAATTTAAAATGGCTTAGTCATGCTTATTTGGGGTTTTTTTTTTTTGTTCTTATTTCCAGGATTTTGCAGAGGAGAAATTGAGACCAATTCCCCTCTAACGCATGGTGATGCGGATCAGCACCACCTCCAACACTGCCTCCAGGATTACAGCGGTCCTAAAATAGGTATGAAATCAGCATCTAATCCTAAATCACTCATTCAGAGGAAACACAAGCACTTCCAGCTATTTTAAAGTATTACTCGCTTTTCAAAAATATGTCTCTCGCCGTAGGAATGACTATTGTGTTTGTTGTTGATTTTTTTCCAAAGACTGATCTATGTGGTTACCTGATACGATTTATAATTTTCAACATCAACAATGGGAAGTGCTCAGCCACAAGCCCTTGCTGTCACTCCACTGCTGTCAGGATAACTACAGCTTTCTCTATCTGCTGGTGATATACCTCACAAGAACCAAAACTGGGGCATTTTCTTAAGAAGTTTTCTTAAAAAGTCTTGGGGACTTGAGGGTGCAATTCCCCATCAAGGCATGGGCACCTGGGCTGCACGGGCTTGGGTCAGTCCATAAAATCCTGCCAGCCCAGACCCACAACAAGCTCTCCATTACTTTTTTTTTTTTTGTTGGCAGTCTCTGCTCATCAGTCTACTTGCAATTTTATCCGAGCAATATGCACTGAAGACCATCTCAGGCACCAAACCCAAGAAGAATTCTAAACTTGTGATAAAAACACTGTGGAAGCCAGTACCTTGGTTTCAAGCAGTGGCCACAGGGGATGTGCAGGAGAGGGGAGCAAGGGACAGACCTCCTCCCCGGTGTCTTCCATCACACACCAGCACTGAGAGGTGCAAGAGCCTTAATTGGAGGTTGCATCTCAACTGGCGGCTGCTGCTCCCGTTCATTTGGCTAAACCCTTTTTGAATCCATTTATATTTTTGTCAAGGAGGGTTCGCCAATTTAATTAGGTGCATATGAAAAGATACTGGCTTTTGTTCCTTATAAGCCTCTTGCCTGATAATTCAGCTGGGTGCCCCTCGTTTATTATATTTTTTTATTGTTAAAACTAATGAATAACCATTTCTCATTCAGTTTCTGCTCACCATTCATGGTCTCATAGACCTGGGGCACAGCTCCCTTGGGCATTTCTTTTCCAAGCTGAAAAATTCAAAATCTACTTAGTCTCTTTTTGTATGGAAGCTGTTCCCTACCTCCAATCATCATTGTTGCACTTTTCTGTGTCTTTTCTAATTCTACTACGTCCTTTCTGAGAGGGTCTTCAGCTGTATTCAAGAAAGCAGTACATCATATAAAGGTGTTTTCAATTCCTTTCTGCTAAGCACTCAGATGATATTTTCATAAAGCTATTGACTTCAAGATCTTTTTCCTGATGACACGAGTTAAGAGTCATTCCTTCCCCTCAGTATTACTGGGTACTTACTGACACTGAGTTTTATTGTTATTTAATGCCTGGTGACTCAGCTTGCTGTTAACCTTCTGCAAAATCTTCATAGTCATCTCTGGATTTAGCTATCCTCAACAAATCAGTAGTCGCAAACTTTGTTCGTCACCCTTGTTCCTACATCATTTCCAGACACATGCCACAGTTCAGACCCTGAGGTGGGCTCATTTATTATCTTCAATGACACTAAAAATCACCAATTTATTTCTACCCTTTTTTTCCCCCAGACTTCAGGGTGGTTTTTTTGACTAATTCTTAACCGAAGGATGACTTTCCCTCTTCCACAATGAAACTCGCTCTTCCAGCTGAAACACAACCAAAGCAACTCTCACTCCTTGAGGACACCGTTAGGGCTAACTGCAGAGCCAGACTTGCCTCCAGAGGAGCCGCGTCAACCATCGAGATGCTACTGGTCAGCAATCCACCAAACTCCTGGAGCAAGCTCTTAGTGATAGCACCTGTCCCAGGAGGCCAGGTGGGTGCCCATGGCCACCTCGTCTCATCCCTGGGGACCACCCTGGGAGACAGGCACGTGGCTCGAGCCTCCAGGCAAAGCTTTCGGAAGAGGTCTGCACCCCAGCCAAGCGCCCAAGGGCCGCGGCGATCCCTGAACGGGGCACGGGGAGGAAGGCACAGCTTGACCCCAAGAATGGGATTAGTCTAATCACCATGCCCACAGAGAAAGCTCTCCGAGGAGGTAGGAAAGCGAGAAGATCCTATTACGCGTTTTACATTCAGCTATTGCTTGATGGACAAGTCATGTCTGCTCCTAATCTGAGATCAGTGAATGACAGTATTTTATATAGAACAGTAACTTTTGATTTACATATATAAGAGTTGTTGATTCTATCTGCGTCCAGATGTCTGGAAAAGGAAGCAGCGTTCCCCCACCTCCCTCCTGCTCCCTGAGAGGCTATTAACCTCCTACTGACGCAAACTAATATGCAGTCGCAATTCCCCAGCCCCGACTCAGAAATGCAGACATTACCATAATCGGCTAAAACAAGTATTTATAAACATTTCAGCGGGCAAGATATCATCAGCAGGGGCCTTGAACATTTGTCTTAAAATTTATTAACCAACAGAAGGAAAAGTGGCATAAATAAAGCAAAGGTTTGTTGCTGCTGCCTTTTAAGAATAACCTGATGATATGAAATAATCTAGCAGACAATGTCATGAATTACATGACCTCATGTCTTACAAACGCGACTCCTTTGCTGCTATTATCGCAAAAACAACTGACTTTATGGCTGTAACTCATGGGAAAGAAATTGTTCAAATGTTTGCTTTCTATTTTTACTAGTGTTATTTAGAGAAATCTTGAAAATCCAACTACTAAAGCTCAGGATTTCTTCCCCCCCTCCCAGTTCAAGCTATAACGCTTTCTCTAAAATCTACAACTTGCAAATTTGCTGTCTTGAAATTGTGTATTTTTGGACATCCAGCCACGGAACTTGGCTGAGCTATATTCACGTTCAAGAGAACTATCATATGCAGCTGAGCTTTATGAAGCAGTAGCAAGAAAGTCCTGCTGATCTGCAGTATAGTTCCAGAATAACTCCATTTGTATTAACGCAGATGGTGGGGATTTAGCTTATCTAACAGATGTCCTAAAATAAGCCCAGTAAAATAAAAGCTTTCTCAATGCACTCACCAAATTTCTTTTAATTTATTTGTAAAACTATTTTCATTATTTGCAATGATTCTCCATACAGCTTCTGCAAATACAGTCTAAACCTCCTTATAGCAACCTTCTCTAAATGAGACCAGAAGGAGATGGAAGAGTCTGCAGACTAAATAAACCATGACCCAATCAAGAGAGGATGCTGCCCATTGATTTGCACTTAGGGCTCCTAACAAACAGTGAAAAACAAGCTGAAATAATCTTGAAATATATGGCACAGGCAACTGTCAGTTTATCTCACTCGAAAGGCTCACGTGACATATTCAAATCTCTCACGATAAAGATTCACCCATGAACCAGCATCCTGGTCTAGGCACTTTATGTTTTAAATACCTATTTCTGCTGCAGCTGCTCAAAGCACTAGTGTGGCCAAGAGACATATGGTCACCAAAAAAAAAGCAGGATGACGGAAATTTGAGGATCAAGCCAATGTCAAGGAAAGCACACATTAGAAATAGACTGCACTGAGATTTTCAACATCTCAAATCTGCCCAAATGGAGCCACTTTTCTGTGAGCGGAGGATTCAGGGTGCCTGGGTCAAATCACAAATCCTACCATGGCCCCTTCACATGCTATGCTGAATTCCCTCTGCTGCAAAGAAAATGTTTGGGAACCACCTCTGGTGTCCTTTGAGCCAGGCACCTAACCCTACCTCCTATCTGCTGAGCTCATCCAGCACCTATGGGTGCTCCCGGGGTGCTGTGGTGCCTGCTTAGTCCCTTTCCTCTCAGGATCCCAGCACATCTTTTTGCAGCTGGCTAAGCCATCACTTTACAGGAAGAAAGTGGAATAAAAAGCACCACATATGTAAAGCAAAGGTCCATCACTGCTTTTGAAGAGCACCATGGAGGGCTCAGTGCCAACCTGCAGGGGCACATCTCGGAGGGCTCCTGCACCATCCCCACATAGACACACACACGGGACAGAGTTCAGGAAGATCTCGGACCTCATTTTATGAAATTTTGGCTTCACCTTGTGGAATCAATCCACGTCGCACTGCGAATGATGAGCGGGAGTGAGTCAGGAGCTGAGCCGCAGCCGCCTGGCTCCAGCTCTCCCCTCGGAAACCCGAAGGTTGGGAAGAATCTGGGACAAGTATTTATGGGGCCGGTGCTGCGGTTGAGGAGCCAGCAATGCAAGAGCAAAACACGGCGTTATTTGAGTTGCATCTGCAAAAGCAGTTGCCGTGCCTCTTTTTTTTTTCATGAACAATTTAGATGTATTAAAAATAACGTTTCACAAAAATAGAAGAGCAAGCTCAAATTTATCCCGTAGTACTAAAAGCACGATTCCTGTCTGCATAAGGGGCACAATGTAAGCATACACACAGGACAAATTTGACCCAAACATGGCAAATAAATGGGTGTTTCATTTGTGCTTTAAGTACAACAATGAGTGATTAAGCTCAAAACGTCAAAGCTATTAAAGTGACTAACTC
>NW_009707532.1:176502-199136 GCF_000703405.1 Apaloderma vittatum
CTGAAGTCAATGCCGGATAGAAAAGTGAAGTCCTCCGAGGCTCTGTATTTTAATGTCTTAAATGCAGATTAAATATTTATAACTATTGCAACCTAACGAGATTTCAGCTTGCAAATTTCACTGCAGGAAATGGTTTGGAACAATTTCAGTTAAATAAACACAAGGATCGCATTTTGAAACCCTCACTCAGGTAAAGCTCCCATTGCCTTCACCAAATAAAACCGGGAAGATTGGGTAGGGAAAAATAAAGCCAGTTTGACATAAGGGGGTATTTATCCACTACAGCTACAACACTCTGTAGGAAAGCGTGGCATGCTCCATGATTGAGAGGTAAGTTATCCTTCATATTGTATTTTTCTTACGCAATTTATTTCACAATGATTAAATCAAAAATATAAGCAATGAACTTACCCAAATTCTTTGATCAGGCAATTGGAACTGGGAGCAAAATTGAAACAAAAACAACACATTATTCCTACGTTGGAATCCTTATCGCAATCAATCTGCTAATTAAGATTTTTATTTAAAGACACTAATTAAAATGTTATTCTGAAAGATTTGTTGCATTGGGGTATTCCCTCTCTAAAAACGCAATCTTTGTCATGGCAAATTGTTGTGAAATACCATTTCATACCTTTTGGGCCACTGCCACTGGGAGGAAATTTGCCCAGGCAGGGACAGGGTAAGGACTGCAGGGTTTATGTCTTTAATCTCTACTTCAGGAACCTATTTTAAAGATCCAGCTGTTAGCTGTCATATTGTCCAGTCAAAAAATAAAAATTTCTTGTTTTATCTGAGGTCAAGTTTCAGAAATAAATTCACCTACAGAAAAGCAAACTTGTAGAACACAAACAACAATTTTCTTCGTATTTTACATAGATAAATCCTGCCAGCAGAAAATAAAACCTTGCGGTGTACTCCACACCTGTACTTTTTCTGCAAGCTGTCCTCAGCCCTCTATAAACACCAGACTAAATTCTTCCTTTGCAAACAGAAGACTCCTTTCTATTAAATTCCACAAGAAAGCAGATTCTGGCATTTACTTTTTTGACGGGACGTGCGATGGTGGTTTGGTTTTCTTTTACAACGTATTAACAGCATGTGTTACACTCATGACCTTTGTATCCATCCATCTCACACCAAGTTAAAGACCTTATCCCCAGCAGCTAGGTAAGCAATAAAACAAAAGCCAGTCTTCACCAGGGATTTTTTCTTTTTGTTTTTCCTATTGCACAACAAGAAATGTGGAGGAAAGAGTTCAGCACCGTGGTGGGGAGGTGGCCTCCAACATCTCCTGCTCGTGCCAACAGACTTGGTGACCACACCGGGACCTTCCTCGGGCACCACCAACAGATCTAACCAACTTGGTGTGAAAAAAACCCAAAAAGGTGAAATCCCGACATCCTGCCTGCTAACGGCAAAATGCCCAATGTCTCCATTTCGCCCGCACGCCTATGCCATCCTCGCCTCACTCCCATCAACCAGATCCCCATATAACTCGGTCACACTGCGCTATGTAGAAGAGCATCCAACTCCTTTCCCCTACTCGCCACATCCAAACTACTAACAGCGCATTTTACCCCAACAGCCTCCTTTCCCACCTACCAACCTCTGTGACCAGACCTGCAGCCAAACCTTCAGATTCAAGGAAGCACTAAATGACGTCCACATACACCTTCTGAAAAGCTAGATAGCACTACACAAATCAGTATCGTTTCGTCCATCAATACAGGGCCTAAAATGTCCTCGTTTAAATAATTTACCACTAATTTGCAGCCGCTTTCCTGCTCTAACAGAATCACTCGCTTCATGGAGAGGAATCAGCCTGATTTTACACCAGGGGACACCAAGAGGATTGAGCTCCCGTTTGAGCATTAGTACCATCTGCTGTGAAATGGGAATTTTTACTTCCTGCTTTGCAACTTGGGCAAATAAAGGAACTCGGCGAGAGATGCTGAGCTACTAATAAATCCTTTACATAAAATCTTGATAATTTTAATAGCGAATGGGCCCTTCACTTCCTACAGACACCAGAACTGGAACAGGGTGGTTTTCTGCACTCTCCACCCATGTGAGAACATGACGTTTGCACATCTGCAACTATATACACCGTTGGCTGCCCTTCCACGTTCTCCAGAAATCCTGTATTTCACAGCATATTCCATACAACTTAAGGCATAAGAGTTGTTGCCTTCATTAGGAAAAAAAAAAAAAGCAAGTGGTGTTAGATTATTGCTGTGGTTTGCCCAGGAATGAGATGAAGCTGAAGCAGAGCAGCTCCTGGTTGTGTGCTTAAAATACAACGTGCATATAGGGGTGTCATGATTAGGATGAAACAGCCTATAAACAGCAAAGGGTTCAAATTCTCAAATACCCCAGAGCATTTTATTTCAGGTGCAAGAGCTAACCCGGATTTTTAGCAAAATCTCCTTGAGCAAGGAGGAGGAGCACAAAACGAGGTCGCGGTGCTGCTGAAGAAAAGCAGCATACTGTCGGCATGCGGGTCCTCTTTCTGTACTACAGACACGCTGCAGTTCTTACACCATTTTAGGGACACGCTCCTACATTTTTGTTATCCAGCAAATAATGCCTACGAAGAAGACAGCAGCCCTCTCATATAGCACGTCTACACACGTGGATCCTGCAAAATCATTGCACACGCTCTAGGCCATGACGCAACCTAAAAGAGATGGAGCATTTGCTTAGGAGACTTGAACACAGAGGGTGGAAGGTTTTATCTCTTTTCTGGGAGCCCTTCAATATTCACAACTGGGATGCTCAGCTTTGCTGGCCTGACTTTGAATCTGCATCACCCCCCTGCAGTCAATATTGACTCCACTTTAACAGCCTGGAGCATGGGGAAGTGCTGAAGAAGACACGGGTATCACAGAATCACAGAACGTCAGGGGTTGGAAGGGACCTCAAAAGATCATCTAGTCCAGGATCACCTACAGTAGATCACACAGGAACGCGTCCAGGGTAGCTGCAAGTGTTGGTAGCTACGCTATGGTTTCGGAGGAACATAAAACACGCATGTAGTCTGAATCTGGCTTCCTCTATAATCAAAACATGTTGTTTCATCTGCAAAACATCAAGAAGCTCAGAACAATGCTCACGCTTTTTCCACCACAATGGCACAGCAAAAACTGTGTGGTTTAGGAAATCCAAAAATGACTAAGACTGCATTCATTCCTCTGCACCTGCTTTGAAGCACCAACAGGCTTGTTTACAACACCAAAATTCCCAAAATACTTACTTGTGGATGAAATAAGAATCCTGGGGAAGGTCTCAAGTACTTCTCTTTTAAAGCTTCCAGGGGGTCAGTTAACTTTCTTTTTTCTACTCTGTAAATGTTAAAATTAGATTTTCTTATGATGAATCGGAGTCAGATATTAATAATTACACAGGTACTCATGTTTAAAACAGTTATACATCAAGTAATTGGTTTCCCAGAGGTAATGGTAAAAGCACAGTCAATTCTTGATTTTCCAACTCCTTACTGTGGGTGGGGTCTGCGAATTAAAGTGAGATTATACCATTTACATGTGAAAAAAAAAAAGACTGGTAATAATTATAATAGGAACCAATGACTAACTACCGAGAACTTTTACAAAGAAATAAAGCAACCGAGTGCAGTCTCCACTCAGAGGAGAGAATACACCAGCAGCAAAGACTGGGGTGAGCTCCTGTGAGCATTTAGGCAGTGAAACCCAGCACAGCTAATTCAGAAGCAGTGTGGAAATTTGAAGGTTTTATTTTTCCCGTTACTGATGCCCAAGGGACAGATCCTGCTGTCTGTACGTAGATGTAACTCCCAGTGAAGCAAGGCTTGGTGAGAACTGGCCTCGTGCTACGCTGCCAGCGTTTGTGCAGATTTCATTAGTTTGTAACGCGGGACCATAAAACACGGATCATTGTTTCCAATGCTTCAGGCATTTAAAATAAATATGACGCAACGAAAACCTATGGTCTAATACAGATATCGATCTGGCATGAATAAATCCCTCTCAGTAAGTGGCATCGTATCTTGTTTCTTCAGAATGCATGCCTGTTGTCTTATGCAAGAGCATTCTCCAAAAAATTCTGCCCCTAGCATTTCTTCTTCAGATAAAGTAATAAATTAACATTGTTAATTTGGTGGTTACTTTTTATTTTTTTTAACAATAGGCTGTAAAATCAGTCATTTATATTACAGACAAATATTTTTACGGCTAATATTTCTCTAAACTCATTTAGATGAGTGACTTTGGCTGGGTACAGATATATGAGCAGAACGGCAAAGGGCAAAGAGCAGCTGACATACACAGGATGCAGGTGAAACCCAGAACCCTGTGAGATCCGTCTCGGCGTTACTGGGAATCACCGAGGGGTCAGGATTTGACCACTGGTTTTGAAAACTTCAGCTCACTGACAGTGGCTGCTTGTGGACTCGTCAAAGCCAAAGACAAGGCTCCCATTGATTTCACAAGGTAGGTCAGATTAACTAGCCCACTGGTTAGGCTTTGTGCACACAAGGACATTGTGCCTTCTATCATATTAATGAAATGCCCGGATAGATCAACCCATTGCTCAAATAACGGTTAAAAAAAGGGCAGAAATCGCTCACAATTTCCATACTTTTTACACGCACCTCAGGACAAATTTGCTTCGTTGTTGTACTCATGAGATACTCCTACTTCATTCAGGAGGCATTAGGAAGGTGGTGTACTACTGGTGAGATGCTCTCTAACTTCCAAGGAAGGGCGAGCAGGCAGCATTTCAGAAGAAAAGGAATTTGGGGCAAACCAGTGATATCAAATACACCGTTAAATATACAAACATTCAATACTGATGCCAGTTCACTTCTCGGTAAGAGAACATGTTCAACTTCTGTATGTCAGGCTGCATGGGTTAAACAAATGACTCACCATAACGAGGGCAGTCATGCCGACTTGTTAATTACCAGACCCGGGGTTTGCTCTGAGCAGCTCAACTCCAAGGTGGGGTGCACAGGTCAGCACGCAGCCTAGGTCACCCCATGCCCCAGTGGTGGGATCTCACCTCCAGGGATGGTGGGATGGAAACAGGGCTGTCCTGCACCTGCGGGCAGGTGGCCGTGGCAGACCTAACTGTCTGCACCAAAGGATGCCAAAAGGCAACAGACAGTCCGTTACCTGTAAATGGGATCCATGAAGAACGGGGTAGGCCTGGCGTGCTGCAGGGAGGACTCCGAAGCCTTCCTTTGCTCGAGGTCTCCTCCTTTCTTTTCTCCAAAGACGTGGTTTTTCCGAGGCTCGGCTTGTTTTGTGCCGCAGGCTCGACTCCTGCTGCCCATGCTGAGGTCTAGAGGCTGGTCCTGGCTTGCTGCAGAGGGGGCTGCTGGCTTTGAGGGTAGGGGAGTAAGTGGCTTCTCCTCCTTACGCTTTATGGTGAGGTCAAAGGGAGACTCAGAGCTTCCCTTTGGGATCTTCTTTATTTCACTGGGTGATGGGGGCTCCACTTTCAAGGGTAACGGTCTCAAGTCTCTATCAGGAAATGGATACATTGATTGAGAGAATGCTGGAAAAAACGGGAGGGGAAACATGGAAGGGTAAGGTAAGGCTCCGACTTTTTTGTCTTGCAGCCCCACAAGTCCTGTTGAACCAAAGTACTTTTCAGCAATAGAAGCAATAGCCTTTATAGAATCATTCACCGCTCCTGACACCGCAGTCTGCTCCTCTAAGGATGGTGAGAAAATGGAATGATTGCTGTGGTCTTTCTTATTATTTATTGACGCCAGGCTCTGCAGAGAGCTTACTTTGTCTTTGAACATTTTACCATTTTCTTTAAATTTCTCTTTCTCACTTTCAATGTCACTTTCCAGATCAGAGCCCGAGGTGGTTTCCAGGTCACTGCCACTGGGGGTACTGACATCGTCAAGGTCAAGGTCACTACTCTCTGACTGGTCACTGAGTTTCTCATGCGGCCTCTCTTCAGAGGACCCCTCTGGTTGAAGCTCCACTGGCTTATTCTCCCCTACTGGGGGTTGCTTATTTAGTGCCTTCAAAATATCCTGGGTGGCTGGCAGTATCTGAGGATTTGTCATGAGGGGACTTTGACTTTTGTTTGTCTGATCTGCGCTCGGTAGTCCTTTAACAGGAGAACTAGTAGGTAGCAAAGGTGGCCTGTGGTACAAGCCTGAAGGAAACAGACCGGGGAAGCTAAAAGAAAATCCAGGAGCTGTTGGAAAGGTAAGACCAGCAGGATGCCTATTGGCTCCAAAATAGTCAGCAAGGCCCGGATTTGCATGATTCATATTAACCATGGACGTTTTATCCATAGCTGGGGTTCCAGGAAGTGAAATGCCTTGGCCAAAAAATCCTCCTGCTGCAAAATGGTTCTTGCCCTCACAAAATCTCCTGTGTTTATTTAAGGAAGACGTAGTGCTGAACATTTGTCCGCAGTCTTTGCACTTGATTTGGGTTCTGCAATCAGCATGCATGCGCTTATGACGACAAAGGTTTGAAAACTGAGTATAGGATTTATGGCAGACCTCACCTGTATGTAAACAACAACAACAACACATCTCAGGCTTTGTCATAATTGCCCCCACCCTCAAAATTTTGCAAATAACACCATTTTTTAACCCACCAAGTGTCAATTAGGAAGCCGTAAGGAGAAGTCTGGGTGCACAAATGTACAGAAGGCTGTTGTACTCTTCCAAAGCAAGGCATCCAAGCAGACAAATGTCTAAAAACAGCACCAAAACCCGCTCTGGCAAACCAGAAAACGTCTGAAACCACTAAAAGACAAAGTTCCCTTGCTTGTTTTTTGCATTGCACAGTGTCGCACAGTCAGCACCGTTATTCCGTATTGCATCAGCACCCAGAGCCCCACCAAGAGCCGCGGCTCGCTGCTGTAACACCCAGGTGAGCGAGCACTCGTGTCTTCAAATAACATCCATTTATGTCACTATTCACAGGTGGAAAGTTAGTCATTAAAACAAATATTTGGAGGACCAGACAGGAGATAGAGCTGCCTCACAGAGCTTTCAGTCTGCAAGAGCACAAGGGTAGGAAAGAGGTGAAGGAGGAGACAAACAGGTACTTCCAACTGTGTAACCTTATTAACAAACATTATTTTCCACTTACATTTAACAATTTAATCTTCAGAAAGTCCACGCTAGAGCCTCAGCCACCTCAGCCTAGTATTGTACTATGTCCTATGTCCAAAGCAGTTCTACTTGTGCAATACACACAGTCCCTACAGGTGCCTGGGATACTGTAACTAAATCCCAAATCTTAATAACTTTACTACCCTTAATATTGCTTATTTGTCCCTTGCACATGAAAAAAAAAATACACTACACTTCAACAACAATTTCCTTTAGGAATGCAGCTGTATTTATTTGTATGTCTGATGCTCAAAACAGCTCGATGGGTTTCCTCCCAGACTCCTCCGGGATGAGAACAGCTCCAGCCCTCACAAAAACAGAAACCACCCTGGGGAGGGGATCCACCTTGAGCTCCTGGGTCTGACCTAGCCTGTGACACCCGGCACGTCAGAACACGGCTGCCAGCAAGCGTTTTCAGTCGCAGGAGGCTTAAAGCGGTCCCAGGGGTGCAGAGCCAGACACTGTGAAGAGGGAATCGTGTTGTTGAAGCAAACAGGATTTTGCAGGTCCGTGATTTTCCAGCTGCCACAAATCTTTGGGAGCCAACTGGGGCAGCAACCAAGGTCTGTAAGTTAAAATGTGGTTTGGAAGTGGGTAACACTCAGCTCCCTGATGCCTTTTTACATCCCTTCATCCTTTAGACGAGCGGAGGCATCCGGCAAGTCCCAAGGCTGCGTTGTGCCTTGTGCTCTTTACTATGCTAGAATTTGTCTGTACCTCTGCACTACCCTGCTTCTAACAGTGTCAGCTCCAGCCCTCTTTAAAACCAAGGCAGCGACATTATGAGTAAGCAGTGTTATCCCTCTGCAATAATTTTTTTTTTTTCCCAGACAGGAAAAAGCATGTGGCCACTTTATTTTTATTTAATTCGTGTTATATCATAAGCTCTCATCTTTCACACATCAAAGCCACACAACAATACACATTGTGTATTCCGAGGCCTTTTTAACAATCATTTTCATGATTTGAGACAGACTGACATAATTTACAATGGCTCTATTTTAAGCCTGCAAAGGAAACTGAATTGAATGTATCCCATCCTGCACTCTCGGTTCCCATGAACCGCAATCACGTCCTCTAATTTCCACTCGCACCGGGGCCTGCGCTAACCTTCCTGCTCCTCTAAATCTCTGCCCTTGAGAAACTCGGCCACTTGTTGTCATCTCTTCAGTGTTTACCTCTTCAGCAGGCTGCTTCATATCTCAGCAACAATGCTCCTATTGTTCGGGGGCCTGATCCTGCCTGATCCACCCAGTTTCCCTGTTCACGTCCCACTGACATCCCCAGGACAATTCGAGGGGTAAAGAAGGCAGAATTGGGCCCAAACACAGGAAATTTGTGATGCGGTAATTCAGGAAGAATGTTTGTTGCTGTGTATCGGTTATCGTTCCTGTTGGCAGTCTTCATTCACAAGGAAAGGCCAGAAAGGAGAAAGATACAAAATCAAATGAAGAAGAAAGAAGGAAAAAGATGGAAGAGAAGGGAAAGGAGAAGAAAGGAGAAAGAAGAAGAAAAAGGAAAAAAAGAAAAAAGAAAAGAAAAAGGGAAAAGGAAAAAGGAAAAAAAAAGAGGAAAACAGAAAAAAAGGAAAAAGAGAGAAAAGAGAGAAAAGAGAGAAAAGAGAGAAAAGAGAGAAAAGAGAGAAAAGAGAGAAAAGAGAGAAAAGAGAGAAAAGAGAGAAAAGAGAGAAAAGAGAGAAAAGAGAGAAAAGAGAGAAAAGAGAGAAAAGAGAGAAAAGAGAGAAAAGAGAGAAAAGAGAGAAAAGAGAGAAAAGAGAGAAAAGAGAGAAAAGAGAGGAGAGAAAAGAGAGAAAAGAGAGAAAAGAGAGAAAAGAGAGAAAAGAGAAAAAAGAGAAAAAGAGAAAAAGAGAAAAAAAGAGAAAAAAAGAGAAAAAAGAGAAAAAAGAGAAAAAAGAGAAAAAAGAGAAAAAAAGAGAAAAAAAGAGAAAAAAAGAGAAAAAAAAGAGAAAAAAAAGAGAAAAAAAGAGAAAAAAGGGAAAAAAGAGGAAAAAAAAAAGAAAAAAAGGAGAAGAAAACCAGAAAATTATTCTAGCTCCTTGAAAAAGCTTGATTTTCTCTGGATAAGCACTTCTGTTTCTTTTCGGGGGAAATACTTTCTTTGCCTATTCAACACAGAGCTATTTTTTATTTAACGTAGAACTACCTGTTGTTTATTTGATGCAGTATGAAGCTCTGATATTTCTGCTATTTTCTCCTATTTTTAGCCTAACTGCAGGCGCGAGGTTTCTGCTCCTACAAAGAAGTCACCTCCTTACTGCACAGCACCCTCACCTTCGCTGTCGGCGTCTTGCACAAGAAACTCTCCCTGCTCCCATCAGGTCGATCACAGAAATCAAAATTAAACTGACCAAACTGGTGACCTGAGTGACATACCCAGAGGTTTGCACAAGCAAAAATAATCTCTAATGCATGTATCTGTGAGACTAGACTAAACGTGTAATTAAAAACAAATCATGCTTTGTGAATTTTTGAACTTCTACTAAGTTGCGTTGAGGCTCTTGCTTCTTACTCACCCGACTGTATTAAATGTAACACTGCACTCAGGTAGGTTAGAGGGGCGAGTGGGTGAAAAGAAGTGTATTGGCACAGATCTAAAGTTTGGGAAGTTCTCCCTTAAAGAACATTGATATGTTTTAAAATTATTATTCTCCATTAACATATTCAAAAGTCAATAGAAGTAAGAAATATTCTACCCCAGAGAAAAGCAGAAATACACACTTACAATCGAGAGATATCCTTACAAACCATTAAGGGAGATGCCAATTAACCATTTGACTAAACATATTTTATCTCAGTTTTAAATTAAACCACTACTGGCAATACCATTAAAATGTGTAACTATTTACTATTACAATCTCAAACAAACAATTAACATTTGTACTGAGGACTTTAGCTTTTTGAGCATGAAAGTTACTTAAAAGTTACTTAAAATCGCTCAAGGTGCCTCTTGCATTTAACGGGCAGTCTATTCGATCCGTGGGATCTCAAGGCTGGCAAAGACATTTTGGGCCCAGCTCTGAAGTCCCTACTCCCTGGAGAAGTCTTACTCCTGGGGACCCAAAGCCTGAGTGTAACACGCTTCAGTGAAGCAGTTGCCCGACGCATCGAAGACTTTGGAGGAGATTCTATCTCCTCCCGTTGATCTGTGTGGATATTCCCAGGAGCCAGGACTCCTCAGAGAAGTTTGTGTTATAAGAGCTACCTCTTTTTTCATCACATGACTTTTATTTCCAAGTAAAGCTTTGTTTAAAGTTCAGTAGATGGGGGACAGTTATCGACTTTAATTGCTTCCACGTATCAAAGCAACAGAAGCTGGGTTTGATTTCTCCTGTTACAGCTTATTACACCCTTTAAATCTCAGCACCATACTTGTAAGCAACTAACTTGTAAGGGAAGCTTCCCTCCTTGCAGCTTTTATTGCTCTACAGACCCCTAGGTTTAACACAAACTCCCAATCTGGCTCCTAAATTGCAAAAATTCATCTCATGCCTATGCACATTCTGTAGCGCGATTGTCTCTGGACCCCAAATTAGCCAGCAGTTAAGTTGGCATATTTTCTGCTTATTAAAAAAAATTACGGTAAGTACTATTTTGAATACGTTTGGTCTGTTATGGCATGTGGTTTCTATTTGGAGAGGCTGGAGATTCTGCAAAGGCAGTGAGTAATTACCTTAGTGTTGGTGAGTTTTCACTCAAGCTTGGGCGGTGTACTGTAACAAGAGACAGTTGCCATAAACAGATTGGTACGAGTAAATCATGGTGTGTGGCCTTCTGGTGGAAAGCAGATATCTCCTTTAGGTGACCCTACCTCCCTCCCATCGCTCAGCAAAGCCTACCAAACATGTGGTCTCCAAACCCTTTTGTTCTGCAATTACATGGCTGTTATCCATGGGTTGCTCAGTGGGTTTTCATCCCTCACACTGTACATAGGAAGAATATCAGCTGCTGTTTTACTTTACCAGAATAAACAGTAATAAAGAACATTTTAGAGATTACTTCATTCATAAGAGGCGCCACTTCTAGACTCTTACGTAGAGCATTGCAACAGGAGCATCTGAAGACTCCCTACCTAGCCAGAAGTTACTGTTTTCTAATAATTATAATCTTTAAGTGCAATTACTTAACCTGTAATCAGGTTTAAAAATGATCAGTGATATTTATTATTGGATCTAGTTAAGAATTTTCTCATAGAAGAAGCCCAAACCAAAAGAATTATCTAACCCAATTGCAGGTATACCCATTTTGCCCAAATGAGCCTTGCAAGCCACCACTCCTCTTGAGGAATTATCTCAGCATGTGGCCACCATTGTCCAGGTGTGGTGTTGATATTTTGATAAATTATTGTTGAGAGCAGCAAAAGATTAACAAGTTTAGCAGACAAGTAGGGGAGGTGGTCACAAGCCATAGCAGGTGCCTGAAAAGACTATGGTGGAGATTAGCACTACCAAGAACAATATTCTTAAATATTTTTTGCCTGTGCAAAGGAAAACAATCTGCAATGCTGCCATGCACCCAGCTTCCCCATCTCCCAGCAAGAAACACAACCCGTGAGACTTTGAGAGTCTGATTTACAGCCCGGTACAGAGCCAGGCCCACATACGAGGCAAGTTTTATTGATGGAGCAGCTGTTGGCGAAGATCTCGGTGCTTAAATTTGGGGCATGCAAAGGAGCCTCAAGGAGGGCGGCAAGCTCCTCTGACAAATTCACTGCTTCTAAGGTTTATTTTCCAACCACAGGGAAAGTCGTGGCATCTGTTGTGGAGATTCTGTGGCCCAGAATTAACTCCTGAAGCAAAGCAGCGTTCCAAACGTTGCCGGCTCTGCCCAACTCTCAGCGTGTCGGCAGCCACTCTCACCCTCCCCTGCTCATCCTGGCACTATCACCTCCTCCCCTGACTTGCCCCTTGCATTTGTGCGTGGAAAAATATCCCAGGGACAACGGGTACATGCATACAGCAGACAGTGTTTGTCTGAAAAGGAAAATCGTAGGAAAATAAGGCTTTGCGTCGCACTGCGAATTACCCAGAACTCATTTAATAACTCACAGCCCCCGTGAAACTGGTGGGAAACTCCAAGGGAGCAAAACACAACCTCCAGCTTCCAGATTATGCTGCTTTACGACAAAAGAAATAACACTTAACCGAAGACGTTTAGTTGAAGACTTACATATAAAAGGTTTGACACTGCTGTGGATGTGTTTATGCTGTTTGAGGCCTGAAGAAGTGGCAAAGGTTTTGCCACACTCTGGACACGCGTGAGCACGAGCCCCAACATGCTGGGAACGAATATGCCTCTGAAGGTTGCTGGGGTCCGTGAAAACCTGCTAGGAAATGAGTACTGATTAACCAAGAAACTTGACCGCGGGAGAAGCCAGTTATTGCAAGAGTCTTTTAAAATTCAAACCTTGGAGCTATTTAGGAGTGTTTAAAATTAAAAACTTCACTAATGGGCGTCAATTGGAGCTGTGCCTGCAGGATTAAGTGTCTGGTGGATCTGTTAACCCCTGTGCAGCAGCTGCAGCAGATGCACTTGACTCTGACAATAGAAATTGTGGTTTTGAGGTCAAAGACTTCACAGAAAACGAGTCAAAATGTGTCTGCCTGAAACCTCTAAGCATTACTGCAATAGAAATACTTTATGGCTCCTACTGAGTGTGTGACAGGGTGTGTGTCCTGTACACAACACATTCCTGGCACCCAGGGCTTGGTTGCATCTTAGGAGCTCAACATAAAATTCCCATTATTGCAGCAAATCTGCTTAAAACCAAGAAATTCCTCAGGCAAAAGGCCCAGGCTTTGGGAATCTGATCCAAAAAGCAACGCAGAGCACCACATCCTATACAAATACTCTACACAGCAAGCCCAGTGCTGGCAAGTGATAGCGATGCTCTAGAGACGAGATAGTTGCACTCACTCAGCACAGGTGGGGCCCATCACTCTCTCTTACTTTGATTTCGATTGCAGTAGTGTCCTGAAGCTTCTGGTCCCAACAGCTGGTGCACAGCCTAGGGAATCCATCCACCTTACACTTCCCCAGGGTTTCTTGCCCCTCACTGATCCTCTTGCACCCCATCCAGTGTTCAAAAGGCATCAAGCCCTGAGCTCGAGGACGCTCAGCATCCTGCATCAGCACTCATTTGGAATTCCACAGCCATTTCCAAATGAAAAAATAAACAAAACCGGGTAGAATAACATATTTATAAATAGAATAACATATTTATAGAAATGAAAACCCTTGAGAAACTGTCTGGAGCACGGCAGAAGCCTTACACCCTCCTGCATGCCAGCCCCAGGCACCCCCACCTCCGTGCTGCCGCCCATGCAGCAGCAGGAGAAGCACCAGGCAGCCTACAAATTCACTGTACCTTGGCACAATTTTCACACTCGTAATGCTTCCCGCTGTCGTGCGACATTTGGTGACGTATCAAGTTGGATTTCCAGTTAAAGGCTTTGGGGCACTGGTCGCACTTGTACTCCCTCTCCTCGCTATGCGACAGCATGTGCTTCTCCAGGCTGCGGAAACAGGAGCAGGGCTCAGTGAGGTTCCACATACACGGGCGGTTATCAGCAGTTTATCGGAAGTGGAGACAGTAGAGAACGTAATTACAGAAAAAAATAAAAATAAGCCCCAAAGGCCTAATCCTGACAGACTCAAGTCCTTTGAGTACCAGGCTCAGCCCAGCTGGGAGGCACAACATCCTCCTCCCTCCCAGAATAACACATCCCCTCGTGTTTTGCCAGGCCTCTTGCAAATGCTCCAGGAGATGCTGCTGCCACTGCTCCCTACAGAGATTACTTCATGCACCTCTCAGCACTTCGTTCTCGCAGTTCTTCCCCGCAGTCTGAATTATTTCTGCCTTATGACTTTCCCTCTAAACACACCTTGGATTCCACCACCTGACATAGCTCCACTCCTTCGATGCCGGTCAATTTTTCTTACGGCAGGAATATATGAGGAATAACTCCCCTGGAGTAGGACAGGATGAGCATAAGGAATTCTGAATGTGGTACACTATGACTGAAGTTATACTTAATTATTATTAACTGTGTTCAGCTGAGCAGCTGTTTAACCATTCATTTCTTCATAGTTTATTCAGTCTATTAGCAGCGTAGTCAATCTCCATCTAATTTCTGTTGCACATCTTTGAATTCAATCCCATCTGAATTTTCTGAATTCCTGTTTTATTATTCACTTGTAGCAAATATATATTTTTAAACCACCGTATTGCTCGGTTACATATGGAGTCATAACTCACAGTGCTGCTTGAGGAAAGATCGCTACTTAATGCAAGAGTGGATTCACAGAAAAGCCACTGGAAACTGGGATTTTTAGCCTGGGATGCCAAACTGGTTCAATCTCTCCTCACGTCAAGCTCCTGCTGATCCCTGCTAAAAATGAACCACTGGACAAAACCTGCTGGGTTTACTGCCTCATTTGGGCTGTGTAGCCCAAATAGCAACCTCCATTCCCAGCCACAGGTAATGGAAATGCTTTCTTTTCACCCTGGCAGATGCTCTTTCCTTCTACGCCCCTCAGCATCCTTCCTTCGGGGGGGGGAAAAAAAAGTAATTCCAGCTTCCCCTCCTAATACTTCTATACGAATTGACTCTCCACCATACACCGGTGAACAAATTTGCTGTAAGACCAAGAGAGACTCCTGTCTCCAGCTCTGGCATCAGCTCCCGGATGCCTGTTGTGGCTACGTGATCTGCCATCAGCACTGGGCAGCCCTGGCCCCTCAGATCTCCATCTTCCTGCCCAGCTCCTTCTCCATTTAATTACACACACCCTGAAGCATGGCTTGTTCAGGCATTTTGTTTTATATAATCTGGATATAGCATGCTTTGGTACTTTTTTTGTGCTGCGAACTGTCTTTGTGGTGTATTAGCTTCTCAATAATTCAAGAGTTCAGAGAATGACTGCATTCTCTCTCATTTTTCACTCTTTCTCACAGTACTGCCCATCTATTTATGATGACTCGTTCTTTGTTTTCTGCCCTTTCTCTTCAATATTTAATATTTTAAGCTAAATTTACATTTCCTCAATGATTCCCATATGTTAGATATCCTCTGGTTCACAGGCTGAAAAGAACTTTAACGCTGAAGAGCTCACAACGTGGAAAAACGTGCACAAATCCATGCTAACCTCCAGCATCCTGAATTTTGGACTAGTAAAGATCTCTGTGAAAAACATGAACCCACAAAATACTCAGAATTGACAAGTCAATATTTAAGGGGGACATGATTACTAAGAAATGCAAATAAATTCACTGCTGTCCCCAAAAGGGCAACTAATGGTCACTTAGGTTGTGCCCACACAACGTGGAGAGGAAAGAAGTCAATGTGGGGGATGTGGGAGCTGTGCTACAAATTCTGGCTGCTGAAAGCAAGAGATATTGGCCCGAGCCTGCTGCTGCTATAAACCAGCTTCCTAAGAAATGCATTGCTTTATCACACAGGAAGATCTGGCCCTGTATTTTTCTACTGAGATATCTCACCATTATTTTCAAATGTTGGCTGAGGTCAACCTTCTCCCAGGCCTGAAAGCGTTAAGATGTGGTTCTCGAGAAGCTTGTGCTGCAGAAGCTCCTATGTACTCTCAGTATCTTTCAGTAATTTGCAAAATTTGCTGCAATCTGCATTGCAATACAGTGTTTTAAATTGCCACAAAAACTACTCTGGCGGGAAATAAGTAAATGATCTTCAGCATAAAAAAGTTTCTCTTTCTATTTGCATTCTATGTGTATTTCAGGTGAATATGTGTGTGGATCTATCTGTTTAAATAGACAGGTATATAAGTAAAATATGAACCCAGTGTTTCAAGATATTACAGCTATAAATATATATTAACATACAGATATACATATATTAATATCTAGACCTTGCCTCTAACTCACATGGCTTGTTTGCAAAGATTGGTTACATCAGCAAACACCACACAGAGAGGTTCCAAGTTATTTCTACCTAAAAAAAAAGGATCCTCTATCTTAGTTGAGCTGAGCTATAATCCCTCGTCTGATTTCACCACAACCAGTCCAATCTGTGCCAGCTAAAGATGTGATTATCAGAAGATCCAGTTCTTAATTTAAATCTCTACTAAAACTCCAGTACAAGGACCAATTTCCTGACCTACTGAGACTCAGCTGCCTTCTACACCATTAAACACCAACTGGCACAGAAGTCTTACTCATCTTCATCTTTGGTTTGTATGGAAGATGAAGGTATCCGATTCCTCCCTGGCTGCTGCCCTGCAAGATCTGACTGAAGCCTCTGCAGAATTTGCCTCATTCGATCACGTTTTAAGCATCTACTCCTACCTTTGTAAGTCTGGGAAGACTTGATCACACTCTTTACACTCCTGGATTTCATGCACATCTTGAAGGTCATTCTCATTCTCAAGCTTTTTCTGGAAGTCCTCCTCCACCATGGAGAAGGCAGAGTGAGGTGTGCTGCAGGGGAACTTCTGGTGGTCTACAAGCTCAGCCTTGGACTCAAAGAGCTGGTCGCAGTCCTCGCAGCGATACTGGCGCTCCTCTGGAAGACAAGAGGGTTGGGCACAGGGAACCCACATCAGTTTTCAGTCATTTTTAATCACCATCCCATCAGGAGTTTGATGGCAGTGTGGATAAATCAACAGTTACTTGGTGAAAAAGATAAGAACCTTAAAAGAAACAATGATGCCTTAGAACACTTTATAATAATGCTTTAATTCTACAATTATTACAATATTACCTGTTAACTGTCTGGGTGATACCCAATAGAGACCCATAACACTGGCTTAAAAAAAAATTCAGAGTGTTTATGTAGTATCCTAAATGGGGATATACAGGGTCTAAGGTGGATATCCACCAGAGGCTGCCAATATCTGCATTTCTGAATGAAGGAGACTGACTTAGACACAAATATTAGCATCTAAAATAGCCCAAAGAATGTTTATATAGTGGGGGGGTTTTTTAAGTCTCTTCATTTCCATTGGAGTGTTTTTGTAGCATCCAACCATGTTCCAAGTAAACCAAAGACACATGAAGTTGGGGTAATAAAGACAGGCAGCCCCTGCTTTAAATTTAAAAAAATGGGGCATAACATGTTTCTTGCTGAAAACGAGCACAGAAGATAATGAAAGTGTCGCTTTGAAGTGAATAGTGCATTTCATTAATCAGTAACTCCTGCAGCAGAACAGGTTAGCTGAAGAAAATCCCCACACGTAAACCCGGGGGAAGCACATCCCATGGTATTTTTTTTTCTGCTGGATTTTCTACTGGTGATCTGTACGAGGAGCCAGATGCACCGGTTTGCTTCCAGCGTTCCCTGCAGATATAAATGTCCGGGGGCTCTGAGTCAGAAAGGCACTGAGGAGTCTGGCTGAATGAAATCTCAAGGTTGCTACTTGACAACTGAGTTGATGGAGAGAAAGCATCACAGGACTCTTTTGTCCATGAGCAGTACTTCAGCTCAGTCTGCTTCTGAATCAGCCCAGTGGGTCATATTCCTGTGTGTGACTGTAGAGAACTCTAGTGTCATGGAACACTGTGCTTGACAAGGGGGACATCTTTTGCAATAACTGAACAAAGTTACTTCGACCGAAAAGAACCCCAAACATAAACCCAAATTGGAATCAATGAATTACTCCCACCTTTTCCTTAAGAGAACAAAAGATATTGCTCTAAATGTACAGGCACTTATAAAACAGTGCAGCCCTTAATATTTTCGACCCTGGGAAAACCCCTGTGTAGTGCTCTTGACAAACTTGAGCAGCAGCCCAGGAGTTTTAGACCCAGAATCACTGTGTTTCATGAGTAACAAAGAGGGTGAGGTGACAGCAACATTAAAAACCTGAGATTTTGTCTTTTCGAGATGACAGAATAACAGTTGTTTGGCAAAGTGACCAAAAATAACCTACAAACAGGGTCTGTCCAGGTCCCGAAGCCTAGAGATAAGGGCACGGACTCATTCTCCCTTTGCAATGCCCACAAAATGATACAATCTGCCTTCCTACTGCCCTCAGTTATATCTGCACACCTGCATTTCTGCCGCTGAGGTTCCAGTAAGCGAGGGTAAAACCTGAACAACGATAGGAGTTGCAGGGATGCAATGTTCAGAAATACCGATCCCGCAGGCTAGAGCTCACAGGTACAGAATGCAACATTTAATGAAGAGACATTTAGTTGCATTCAAATGCAACACTGAATAAAGCTATACTTCTGGGTGGACCTTACTGGAGTGATAAAGAACTCCCAATGCCAGCGTTGGCGTTACTTTTGAGAGTAGATTCACTCTTCAGAGGCACTGAAGGAGTAGCAATAATATCAGACTAGTTCATTAACTGAACAGCTTTCAGAGAAAGCAGAAAATAGACAAATAACAGCTGTGGTCCAGCTCTCCTCCCTGGCTGCAGTGAAGCCATCCCAGATTCCAAAAGGATTCCAACAGAGGAGAAACCTCTCTAACATTTTGCTTAATTTAAATGATGTTTTCTATCAGATCAGACAGTAAGAAGTGGCTAACCATGAATGTCCGGAGCCATTGTTTCATGTGAATAATCTTCACTCTTCATGAACAGTAAGAGCTCCTCTCCTGGTTCAATATCTGCTACCACTCTGTAGAATATCTGCAGAAAAAAAAAAAGAGATAAAGCAGTGTGACTACCACAACAATCAAAGAGGCATAAACCACCGCTGGTGAGCATCACAGGACCAAAACCGCACGGCCAGACCCTGCCCTGATGTGCGTGCTGGCTGCTGTTTGCCAGAGAGGTGCCGATGGCACCGGTGGCAGGTCTGCTCCTTCCAGCCTCAAAGCTGTTGGTGCTCTGGGCTCCTTGAGGACAATTGCTCTCAATAGCCTCTGCTACAAAATGAGCTGCATGGTGACTGCAAATATCACCAGCAATTTATGTGCTTATTTATACCAAATCCATGTGCAAAACCACCATGAAATGCATCTCGTGAGCGATCCACATAAGGGAGGTAACTCCTGTTACGCTGGGAAATGGTACTAAAGCAGACTGAGATGATGCTGCTGATCAGACTGCAGGCATTCAGCCCCCTGTTTCAATCACCTAAGAGGTCCAGAAAGCTATGAGGTGAAAGGCTTATACAAATTAGCAGGCTTGAGTATTCCTTTGCTTCAAATGGGAAGCAAAGGAAAAAATCAGTCCTGCAGGAAGAAACACCATGTGCAGCCAAAGCTGCTGCTGGTGACCCCTCTGCAGAGGTGACATCAGGCTCTGGGAAGGCAGGAGGCTGCAGAGGGGGGTGTGAAGGCTCTGTACACCCAGAGCAAGTGCACCCCGGTACCCCAAGATTCTGCTGAAAGGAAATTCCCAAAATCCATCAGGCTGCTCTCTGTCTCATCAGGAAATGTGAAGAGCACTAAGAAGCTCCGCAAAGCAGCTCAAATAAACATCAGTAACTTCCTCAGGCCTTGGTAAGAAAAAAAACAAAACAGCTGTATTTCCTACACTAAAAAAAAAAAAGTGATGCCTTTGCATTTTCTTGGACTAACGCATTTTTAAAGATTTCAGTCTCAAACTCGTAACTTTCTATACACAATTCAGTGCACTGGGAGAAAGGTAAAAAATTTCCTCCACTAAAGTCGAACGGATTTGCCACAAGGTAGGCAGGGGTGTCAGAGGTGGATGGGTGTTCTCTCACCCATCCCCATGAACCATTGTCACCCATCGGGTGGCCCCGGCAGCCGAGCACATACCGAGGTCCTCCAGGAGGTGGCCGTATAGCCTAATCGTTTCTTTCTGTAGAGGCAGCCTTTGCCCACATATAGAGGCTAAATACCTAAAAACAAGGAACTAAGCTGCATTTCCTCGGTTTTCTTCACCTTGTCTCAAACACCCGCTCCGCAGGACCCATGCAGGGGATCGGTGGGAAGGCTGCAGGGGCCAGCTCATCCCACCGCCCCCGTGCTCGCCCCTCTCCAGGTGCCAGAAGTGCTGGCAAAACACCTTGCGCACAAGGTATCCATGCCCCAAGTCCCTGCTCATGGCCAATTGTCCCCCCAAAATCCAGGAGGACTTTCAGGGCAGCCTGATCCGCCCAGGCTGCCCCTCCCTCTCATCCTGCACTGCCCTAGTTGAACCATCAGCTGGGTCTGCTTGGGCTTGATATTTTCACCCCTTGTCATGGGATTTTGAATTCCACTGAGTGTTTTGGAAGGCACAAGGGCCAAAAGAGCTGTGGCAGGGTCTTGTGTACGTCTCTCCATGCAGCTGGGCAAACGCTTGGTATCACAATCCCCTCTGGAGCTGCCGCCGCTGTTGGTGCCGCAGGACGCGGGGCTGCTGCGAGGGCTTCGGCGCGCTGGGGATGCAGCTGGGGCAACACAATTCATTCATCAAAGGCCAAATTTAAGTGAAGCCAGCTTTTAGCTCCCGCAAATAAATCTGATGTCAGTGCTGTATCCAGTGAATATTTGCTTTAAGCGATGCTTGGTTTTCCATTTATTAAGATAAACGTACTAAAAACTGGCATTTTTCTTCCAGAAGTATAACGGCCTCCACACATCTCAAAGGGAAGCTGCAGCCCGATCTGTGGAAGATAAGTCTGGTTGCTGCCTGGCTTTGAGTGGAAATAATAAACGTGCGGCACTGCACGCTGACCGGAGAGGCTTCAGCAGCCCTCCCTTCCCGCTTGGGGTGGGAGCAGGATTAGGCCCCTGCCACGGCCAGGTGGGATCTCCATCATCTCAGAGGGACCGTGCCAAAGCTCCTGCGCTACCCAGGATAGCTGTGCCCAGAACTTGCCTTGATGCTCCTGAGTTTTGCATCACAGTTGGGTAAACTCAGCTGTTCCCCTGAGGTCAGTGGTGCATCCACACCAAAGAGAAAAAAAAACACCACAGAGAAACCCTCTCCAGCATTTTTCCTGTCCCACCAAAGGCATTTTGATAGACCTTTTCACCTCCCGTCGCAAAGTGAGGACACATGGACCGTACAGGAGCATAAAGGGGGTCTTGTTCATCAAGTGCTGTGCTGGGATGCATCACTTCTCTTTGGGAAGCCCCAGTATGATGCAGCATCTTTCTTGCAGCTGTGGGACAAATCCCTAACCAGGGTTTAAAATCTGTAACCAACTGCCCTGTCTATGTTGGTATTCAAAAATATCGGAGATGATTAAGGTACTCACCAGAAAGTACCTGGGGTCAAGCTCTTTATACCTCAGCAGGGAGACAAGGCAGAGTATCCTGAAAAAAACTCTGTATTTCTACATTTTGCATGTCAGAATTAATGCCCTCCAAAACAAGGTTCGTGTGACAGATTTCCAGCTCTGGCTGTGTTTTAAATGATGATTAAAAATTCTGTTTCTACAAAAAAAAACCCCACACCTGCAGTAACAGTTTATGCACCAGACTGTGTTCCAGCAAGGATCTAAAATAAAACACCTTGAACTTTAAATTAAAATCATCGTGCAGGTATATTTAATTTGATTTTTAAAGCTGTCCTTTTTACTTCGTACGAAAAGCCTTTTTCTCTCAGTCTACCCACCTAAAACCTCCTGGAATTTTCCTGCCCAAGAAAAAACAAGAAGTCAACTGCAGAACTCAACCACGTTGCCCGAATTTTTAGGCAGGGCAGCATGGGGGTCCTGCATGCCCCTGGATGGGAAAGCTCATAAATTACCCCCCAGCCCTACTGGACCCCTCCCGGCAGCCCTTGCTCTGTAACAACAGCAACCACTACCGCAGGCAGTATTTTTTTTTTTGTATTAGGAAAGGCTCATGTAGAATAAACAGACTTTTCAACTGCAAAACTAGATTTCATGGATGCAGTCCTGACTTTACCATAATTAACAACTACTAATTGTTTTAATTGTCTGACTATCACCTCTTAAGCCTACCGAGTCCATTTCTTGAGTGAACCTGTGCTCATTGCGCACTGGTTCAGTCTCGAGGAGGATGAGGAGGCGCTGCTGCACGGCAGAGGAACGACGGGGAGAAGAGGGGGGAAAAAAAATTAAAAGCAAAGTCCAGATGCGCATTTCACATGCCCTGGGATCAGCGGTGTGTGACTGCCGCTTATATAGGAAGAGTAAAATCGGATCCAGATCTGGAAACACTTTCAAAGTTCAGGGGGTCTGAGGTGGGGAGAAGTTGGGGGAGGCCAAACTCATCAGTCCTCTGTGCCTGCCTACACCGCAGGTCATATATTTAAGCTACCGAGCAGGAATAAAAGCTCCCAAACTGCAAAGCCATAAAGTGAAAGGGGAGGGAAGAAAAAGGGGAAAAAAAGAAAAAAAAAAAGAAGGAACACACACAATTTACTTTTACATGGATGAATAAGGCCTCATTGTTATGAATCCCAGTTTACTTTTCCTGGTCAGGCACTTGAAATTTTATTTATGCTTAATAGACTGCATTTGGCATGTGTAAAGATGACAGAAGTGTGAATTATGAACGACCTTCAACCTATTCAGGAAGTTGTAATAATTGAAATAATAGTGAAAACGCACTCCCCGCGAGCTCGGGCCGGAG